>NW_021635295.1:0-79172 GCF_004799145.2 Neltuma alba | reverse complement strand
AACCCACTCAAGAGTCCACACTCTTGAGTATCACTCAATAGTGATTAATAAAGGATAGATATCGACTCTCTTACAGAGTAAATTTAATGATGAACACTGACGCTCAGTAATGTTGAAGAAACAAGTATTGAATGCTAGACTTAATAATCACAGACGGTAGTTCCGGTATTCGATCCTCTCATTAATGCATCTTCGCGCCTTTTATAGTTGAGATCGTTAAATAACCGTTAGACAGGGAGCTTCTAGCCGTTGTGACTCCGTTTGCGTGTTTCGCCTGTTCCAACGGTTCCGCCATTAATGCGTCTGAGCTTCTGACACTGTAGGTTACAGGCTACGTAATCCCGTTTAAGAGCCGTTGTAATTTCTCTTAGTAATCTGCATATTTTAAACTTAATAAGTAAGAGTCCAGCGGTAAGCTTTAGTCATGAACCAGGAAGAACGACTAATTGATTACTCAATGATTCTAGATGAATTGAATTATCCGTAAAGGAGCAGAAAGTCATTTGGACATGTTGATCGAAGTGGTGATCGATTAGGTTATCGAAAAACAGAGAGAGAAGTTTTTGATCAGTTGAAGAGGTTTATCGATCAGATGATGGAACAATGGTTTATCGATCAGGTGATCGATAAAGTGCAACAGGAAATCTTAGGTTAAAATGTAAATCAGTGTTCCTTTCAATATGCATCACTTGGTAAAGTAATCATGAAGATTATGCAAGCTAAAAATCAGTTTGGAAGTAAGTAGATAAGTGAGTAAGAGAGATGTTATAGCTCGCTGAGATTAAACTGACAGAAGTCAATGATCGATTAGTTTATCGAGTAAAGGTTGATCGATCAATTTATCGATAATTCAAGTGTTACTGAATTGAAGCTTTAGTACATGTTGATCGAACACATTATCGATAAGATTGTGATCGATAATGTTATCGGTAAGAGTCAAATGTAAAACCTTTAGTGAGAAACAAGGATACCAAGAATTATCGAATAGGTGATCGATCAAGACATGTTCGATCAAATTATCGATAAACAGTGAAATGAAAAGTTTGTTCTAAAGCTGTTTATCGATCATGTTATCTGAAAAAAATGTTAAGTAGGAAAGCTTAATTATCGATAAGGTTATCGATAATTTAGTTCTAGGAAAAACTAAGTAAAAGCAACTGGCACACAGATTATCGATCATGTTATCGATAATTTGGTGATTGATAAAGTTCTCGATCAATAGTCTATAATCAGTACCTGTATTTCAGAAGGTTAGAGCTCAATGTTCGATCATATTATCGATAAAAGGATGATCGATAATGTGATCGATAAACAATGACAGAATCAATATCAAAACAGGTAGAGTGTCTTACCATTTATCGATGTCGTTATCGATAACTCATTTATCGATCACTTGATCGATAAGATCAGTTCAAATTCACTTCTTTTTATCTGTCACTATGTTACCTTATATGAATTTTACGTTAGCGATGATCGATCATTTTATCGATCAATGAATTATCGAACAGCTCATCGATTAAAATACTTAACATAAATCTGATTTATACTGAACAGTTATCTAACAGTTTATCGATAATCATTTGATCGATCAGTTGATCGATCAACACACTTAACCAATTTAATCTAACTTTGTTATCATCAAAACCATAATCCTAACTTCTCCCCCTTTTTGATGATGACAAAACATAAGTAAGAGATATAAACCAGATAGCATTAGAATCAACAATAATCAAAATATTAAATAGATTCACAGCCGTAGATAACCAGTGAGAATGCAAACTGTAAACTCTAAACATTAGTAGCCAACGTATATATCAGTCAAAGTACAAAAGTGACAAAATAAAACAACTAAGAAGTGACAGGAAATAGAATAAAACAACTAAAATAGAATAAAAACAACTAAGAACCATCAGTTTTCTTCTCCCCTTTTTGTCAGCATCAGATGAGGGGGAAGGAGTTGGAACAGAGGGAATGGTCAAGGGAATAGGAAGAGGAGGAAGGCGAGAAAGTGGAAAATGGAAGGAGGGAACTGGTTGAGGGACTGTGATAAGAGCAAGAGTGGTAGGGATAGTGACAGAGGTAGATGGGACAGAAGGAGAAGTGGAAATAGGAGAAGTGGGTAAGGGAGAGGAAGTAGGTGCAGGCTCAGGGTAAGGAGGAGAGGGTGGATGAGATAAGAGATCCTCATAGCTGAAACTTGTGCTGGGGGCAGTGAAGTTGTTGCAGAGAGAAGTAACCATCCCTTTGAGCTCTCTAAGTTCTTTGTCCACTGAATCAAATCGCTCTGAGACTTCTTTTTCCAGAACCATCATGGCTTGTCGGTGAAGATCCAAGATTTTGGAAATACCATCAAACTTTTTATCAGAAATTTCCCCATATTCTCTGGCAGTGATGTATACTCGATTTTCAAATGCTTGAAGCTCAGCCTGAAACATTTCCCTGAGGGATCTCTCCATAAAAGATGGACCAGGAGCATGAGATGGAGCAGCTGTGGATTCAGCCTCATCCTGAGTGCGAGAGGTACTGACAGCTGGTTGCTTCCCTTTATCCTTCTGAGAAGTCTTCTGTGATGGTTTGAAGGGAACAGAGATCCGCATCTTGTGGAGCTGTGTGAGACCAAAAGCTGGTACCTTGGTCTTGAGTTCTCCGGGCTCAAATGGGGCAATATTATGTGCCTGAAGAAGGTAGGTGACCAACTGAGGGTAGGGAATTGGGGTGTATTTGGATTTGTTAAGGACGAAGTCCTTCATCTCAGTGTAGATAAGGTCCCCAATATTGAGCTTCTTTCCACTGATAATTCTTGCTAAGAGCAAATAGTCATCCTGAGTGAGGTGTGAGAAGCTTCCAGACTTATTTATCATACTCCTAGAGTAGATGTAATGTATGATCCGATAGTAATCACACATCTGCTTAGGAGGGAAATTCAGCTCTCCAGGGTAGTCATCACTCTGCATTAAAATTTTGTAGGCTTTTACCTCATTCATGTTGCTACTTCTCACAAATTCTTGAGTCCCGAGTAATTCATTTAACTTGACACTTGTGAGTTTGAAAGATCTGCCTCTCAGTGTGACCTTTAAGTAGTTCTCTATAAGATTATCTTGATCATCATACTCTTCTACGGATTCCATATTACAGTAGACTCTTTTAACCACCTCAGGACAGTATTCACCACCAATGATTAACCAGTTTGAATAATGCTGCATTGGGTCACTTAAGTCAAGAGCAATCTGTTTGTTTTTCTTCAGACCCTCTAAGTCCATAGATACCACAGGACAGAATTTTCTATTGGCAAAATCAGCTTTATACTTTGCTAGATTAACTTCACTATCAAGATTGCCAGTTAATAACTCAGAGAACTCAGTTGATATACCTTCAGGAGGAATTTCCCGTGCGACTCCTTCACTTGCCCTTTGCTTTTTCTTTCTCGGTTGCTTGGGGATGGATATGTTCAATGCGGTCTCCACAGCTTTCTGAACTGAGGCACCATCATCCGACTCGGTTTCTGATTCTTCAGTGACTATCGGTAATTTTGATTTGGACCGGGGAGATTTTCTTAGAGAGACCGGTTGCTCTTCGGCCCGACTTTCGTGAATTTTTAGAACACCCTTCTTCTTTGATGGTTCCTCCCTTACTTTCGGTCTATATCGTTTCCGAGTGCCCGAAGGAGTGGTGTCACTTGATTGGAGTTGCTTCTCCGGCCCTTCTTCCCCTTCCGCACTTGGTTGTTTTACTCGCGCCATTTATGAGATATTGAGAAATTTTCTGAGAAATCGAACGGTTGAAATAGTGTGTTTTGAGCTCGGTGAAGGTCGAAAAGGTAGTGGTGATGGATTCGAGTGGAAGAGAGGTTGGAAATTTAATAGAACAGTGATTCTTGACCGTTGCGAGAAAACAGGGGACGGGTAGTATTCGAGCTAGGGTTCGATAACTGACAGAGGGGTTTCAAAAAGTACCGTTATAATCTTCAGAATTATCGATCAAGTTATCGATCAACTCTTGATCGATCACATGTTCGATAAATATGAAGAACACACATGAACACAGAACATAATTATCGATCACGTTATCGATCATGTAATTATCGAACATATTATCGATAAAGTCAGTAGAAGAGATGCGTACCTGGTTTAGTTTATCGATCATTTGATCGATAATCTATTTATCGATCAGCTTATCGATTAATGCTTACCAATTCTGAAAGAGAGGTCTCGAAACCTTGAGGCTCCTGATCGATGTTCTGATCGATAAGGCATTTATCGATCAAGTCATCGATAATTGTTGTGTTAGAGCACTTCCTTTTCTCACAAATTGGATTTATCGATCAGGTGATCAATAAATTACTTTCTTTTTGCCTTCATGATTATCGATCATTTGATCGATAATCTCATACTCTGTTTACCTCTGTTTTTCTTCATCAAAACAGAGCTTCCTGCAAAACAAATTTCTACATACTCCGATGCTTAAGTTAGTTATTTTATCATTAAAACATTAAATTTAAACAATTAGTCTTGAGAGATAATATGAGATTTCTTACAATTCATTGGGATTTACCATTCCCAATTCTCTTCGAAAGAAGTTGAACTTCTGTTGATCTAGAGGTTTAGTGAAGATGTCGGCTATCTGATATTCAGTGGGGATGAACTCAACCTTTACATCCTTCTTTTGAACATGGTCCCGAATGAAATGATGTCGGACATCGATGTGTTTGGTTCGGGCATGATGGACTGGATTCTTGGACAGACTTATCGTGCTCGTATTATCACATAGGATTGGAATCTCACGTAAGTTGATTCCTAAATCCTGTATTTGTTGCTTTAACCATAAGATCTGAGCGCAACAGCAAGTAGTGGCAACATATTCTGATTCCGTTGAGGAGATTGCCACGGTATTCTGCTTTTTACTTGACCATGAGACGAGACATCCTCTGAAAAATTGACATTGTCCACTGGTGCTTTTTCTGTCCGTCTTATATCCACCATGATCTGCGTCTGAGTATCCCATTAGATATTGGTTCCCCTTTTTGGATACCAGATTCCTAAATTTTGAGTTCCTACAAGATATCTGAGTATCCTCTTGACAGCTTCTTCATGTGACTCTTTTGGAGCTGATTGATATCTTGCGCACATTCCCACACTGAATTGAATATCTGGTCTACTAGCAGTGAGGTATAGTAAAGAGCCATCATCCCTCTGTATCTTGTTAGATTTATGTTTTTGCCATCTTCGTCTACATCAAGCGAACAGGTTGAGCTCATAGGAGTCTTTACACTTTTGGCATTCTCCATTCCAAATTTCTTCAGTAACTCCTTCACGTATTTCGTCTGGGATATAAATATGCCGTTTTTCTTTTGTTTGATTTGTAATCCCAGAAAGAAATTTAGCTCTCCCATCATGGACATCTCGAATTCTCCCTGCATCAGCTTAGCAAATCCTTGACAAAGATCTTCGTTAGTAGCACCGAAAATAATATCATCCACATAAATTTGAACAATCAAAAGATCTTTCTTATTTCTTTTAATGAAGAGTGTGGCATCCACTTTACCTCTTTCAAATCCTTTTTCTATTAAGAAGTTGCTAAGACGTTCATACCAGGCTCTAGGAGCTTGCTTTAAACCGTATAAAGCCTTTTTAAGTTTGTAAACGTGATTAGGAAAATTTGAGTTTTCAAAACCGGGAGGTTGTTCGATAAAAACCTCTTCTAAGATATAACCGTTCAGAAATGCACTTTTAACATCCATTTGATATAGTTTGAAATCTTTGATGCAAGCAAATGCCAAAAGAACTCGTATGGCTTCCAATCTGGCTACTAGAGCATACGTTTCTTCATAATCGATTCCTTCTTCTTGATTATAACCTTTAGCTACCAATCTGGCTTTGTTCCTGACGATTTGTGCGGATTCATCGAGCTTGTTTTTGAATACCCATTTGGTGCCAATGACCGGATGATCATCTGGTCTGGGTACCAATTCCCAAACTTGATTTCTCTCGAATTGGTTAAGCTCTTCCTGCATTGCAACTATCCAAAATTCATCGGATAGTGCTTCGTCAATATTGGAGGGTTCAATGTGAGATATGAATGTAGAAAAATGAACTTCATTGAACACTTGTCTCCGGGTTTTGACCCCTTCATTGACTTTACCAATGACTTGTTCCAGTGGATGATCTCGGTTATGTCTCCATGCCTTTGGCTGTTCTAGATTTTCTTGTGAAGAAGGATCGTTTAAATCATCTCTGTTTTCTGAAACGGTTTCTGAAGTTAATTTGTTTGAATTTTTGTTCAAATCCAGTTTTTAAAAGTTTTGAACGACCTCAGCATCATCATCTAAAGGTTTTGAAATTGGTTCAGTTTCAGCAAACACTACATGAATTGATTCTTCTATTGTAAAGGTTCGTTTATTGAAAATTCTGTAAGCTTTACTACGATTAGAATAGCCAAGAAATAAACCCTCATCAGCTTTAGGATCGAATTTACCCAAGTTTTCTTTGTTGTTGTTGTGAATATAGCATCTGCTCCCGAAGATCCTTAGATGAGTCAAGTTGGGTTTTCTCCCCTTGTACAATTCATATGGCGTCTTTCCGAGCAGCGTTCTGATGTAGGCTCTATTGGATATATAGCAAGCTGTGCTCATTGCCTCTGCCCAGAATACTTGTGAGACTCCTTTCTCATTTAACATTGCTCTAGCCATTTCCGTGAGTACTCTATTCTTTCGTTCAACTACTCCGTTCTGTTGAGGAGTTCTTGGTGCAGAGAAGTTGTGGTCAATTCCATGCTCCTCACAGTAGTCTGCAAATTCGTTGTTTTCAAATTCTCCTCCGTGATCAGACCTGATTGACACAATAGATATACCTTTCTCATTTTGGACCTTTTTGGAAAAAACAATGAATGCATTAAACGTTTCATCTTTAGAGGAAAGAAACAAAGTCCAGTAAATCTCGAATAGTCGTCAACTATCACAAGAGTATACAAATTTCCACCGAAACTTTTTACTCTTGATGGACCAACCAAATCCATGTGAATCATTTGGAGTGGTCTTTCAGTTGAGACTGTCTTCTTTGATTTAAATGAAGACTTTGTTTGTTTACCCTTTTGACATGCATCACAAATAATATCACGTTCATATTGAATTTTTAGTAAACCTACAACTAATTCCCTTTTTGTTAATTTTGAAAGTTGATTCATGTTAACATGTGCAAGTCGTTTGTGCCAAATCCAACTTTCCTCCTTTTTACTAATAAAACAGTTTTCAGAGGTTTTAGAATCAATTTGAAGTGTATAACAGTTACCGTCCTTCGGAGCTCTCAGCTTTGTATTCAATTCTTCTTTCTTCAGAGGTAGATCATCTTTGCTTATGATTAAGCATTCTTCAGAATCAAAGATCACCCAGTTGTTTTTGTCCGCACTTTGACTGACGCTGAGGAGATTATGACATAGACCTTCCACATAGTATACATCTTCGACCCTCATACCCATGTTACTTCCGACTTCTCCAATTCCAGCAATTTTTCCCGATTGGTTTCCTCGAAACTTACTTTTCCTCCTTCTTTTGGTATGAGTGATGTAAACTTCTCAGTGTCACCCGTCATGTGTCTGGAGCATCCGCTGTCAATATACCATTTATTTGTTCTGGATGCCTTGAGACATACCTGCAAAATCACAATCATGTTTTAGGTACCCATACCTTCTTGGGTCCTTTTTGGTTAGTATGAGTTGTCTTTGGTACATAAGTACCTTTGGGCACCCATTTTAATGTTCCGTAGGTTCCTTTCTTCTTATGGTAACAAGAAGAAGTTGAGTGGCCTTTACGGTTGCAGTAAGAACAAAGTGCAAATGGATTTGAAGAATGCACAGAATTTCTAAAATATGTAAGATATGATCTACCACTACTTTTTTTCTTTCCCTTTGCCTTATCTTGAGTTGGATCGTATCCTATACCAGTTTTGTCCATTGAACATCGTTGAGCTCCTAGGATTACTTTAAGCATTTCACTACCTTTAGTGAATTTTTCTAAAGTTCTAGTAAGATCCTTAATCGTCTTTTTGTTCATTTCGCAATCTTTGCAAACTGAGAGTGAATCTACATTGTCTTCAACCTTTGATTATTGTTCTTCTAAAAACTTTATTCTTTTCTTGGAGCTTACCAACTCCTTTGCAATTCTTACTAATTCTAAATGTAATGCATTGTATTCGGACTGTAATTCATCATAAGATGGTTCAGAAATTATTACCTCATCTGTCTCTGATTCTTCGTTTTCCTGGGCTACTAAACAGATGTTAGCGGTTTCTTCATCATCACTTTCTTCTTCTTCCTCCGAAGAACTATCTCCCCAGATTGATGTAACGAAGGCTTTCTTCTTTCTAAATCTTTCTTTCTTCTTTTCTTTATCCTTCACTTTGGATAGTTGGGGACATTCTGCCTTGATATGTCCTGGCTTCTTGCATTCGAAGCAAATGATTGGATCCTTTGATTCATTCTGATATGTTAAGACTCTGCGTTTCGGCTGGAACTTCTTTCCAGTTCTGTTCTTGTAGAATTTCTTGAACCTTCTGACTATCAGGCCCATTTCATCATCTTCAAGATCATCTTCATTGTCATCTTTGCTCTCTTGAGTGTTAAGAGCGATGCTTTTCCGGTTCTTCTCATTCATCTCCTTTTTGTATTTTTGTTTGCTCTCGTATTTAGCAAGGCTTCCGAACAGCGTTGCAACAGAACCAATGGACTCTCCTTTGGTTTCTTCAATTGCTGTTACTTTCGGTTCCCATTCTTTTGTGAGACCGCTTAGTATTTTCCTCACTTGATCTTCTTGACTATATTTCTTTCCGAGTGTAGTGAGGTGGTTTATGAGATGTGAGAATCTGACCTCCATGTCTCGGATACTTTCTCCTTCCTTCATTCTGAATAACTCGAACTCGGTGGTGAGAGTGTTGATTCTGCTCTGTTTTACACCGGTGGTTCCTTCGTGAGCTATCTCCAGGGCTTCCCACATCTCCTTTGCAGTTTCCAGACTTGAAACTCTGAAATATTCCCTCTGGCTGAGTGCGCATGTGAGTATGTTGATAGCTTTGTCGTTTAAGATCACCAGCCTCTTGTCTTCCTCATCGAACTCCCTGGGACTCTTGCGTACTTGCTGTCCATCTATTGTTTTCATTGGGACATAGTTGCTGTGTTCTATTACGTCCCATAATCCATACTTTGTGGCCTTGATGAAGATCTTCATCCTCATTTTCCAGAAGGTGTAATTTTCTCCACTGAAGCCTGGCGGTTTGGACGTTGAGCATCCTTCCGGTAGCACACTGTCTCCGAATCCTGCCATTAGATCTCTCTTCAGACTATTAAGTCTTTAATGAAGAGACCTGCTCTAATACCAAATGTTAAAAGCAATCTCACCCAAGAGGGGGGTGAATTGGGTGAGTTAAAAAAATTGCGAAATTAAAAATGAGACAATATCAGAAACAAAGAATTAGAGTTAAGAGGGATTTCACCGCAGAGGGGAAGACACAGGATTTATACTGGTTCGGTCTTAACCACTGACCTACGTCCAGTCCTCAGAACACCTCTGAGTATTTCACTATCTTCCAAGATTGATCGGGCTCTTGGTGCCTCAGTACAGTAATTGAATCACTCAATCACTCCCCCTTACTCCCGTAAGGATACAAACCCACTCAAGAGTCCACACTCTTGAGTATCACTCAATATTGATTAATAAAGGATAGATATCGACTCTCTTACAGAGTGAAATTTAATGATGAACACTGACGCTCAGTAATGTTGAAGAAACAAAGTATTGAATGCTAGACTTAATAATCACAGACGGTAGTTCCGGTATTTGATCCTCTCATTAATGCATCTTCGCGCCTTTTATAGTTGAGATCGTTAAATAACCGTTAGACAGAAGAGCTTCTAGCCGTTGTGACTCCGTTTGCGTGTTTCGCCAGTTCCAACGGTTCTGCCATTAATGCGTCTGAGCTTCTGACACTATAGGTTACAGGCTACGTAATCCCGTTGAAGAGCCGTTGTAATTTCTCTTAGTAATCTGCATATTTTAAACTTAAATAAGTAAGAGTCCAGCGGTGTAAGCTTTAGTCATGAACCAGGAAGAACGACTAATTGATTACTCAATGATTCTAGATGAATTGAATTATCCGTAAAAGGAGCAGAAAGTCATTCTGGACATGGTTGATCGAAGTGGTGATCGATTACTGGTTGATCGATTAGGTTATCGAAAAACAGAGAGAGAAGTTTTTGATCAGTTGAAGAGGTTTATAGATCAGATGATGGAACAATGGTTTATCGATCAGGTGATCGATAAAGTGCAACAGGAAATCTTAGGTTAAAATGTAAATCAGTGTTCCTCAATATGCATCACTTGATAAAGTAATCATGAAGATTATGCAAGCTAAAAATCAGTTTGGAAGTAAGTAGATAAGTGAGTAAGAGAGATGTTATAGCTCGCTGAGATTAAACTGACAGAAGTCAATGATCGATTAGTTTATCGAGTAAAGGTTGATCGATCAATTTATCGATAATTCAAGTGTTACTGAATTGAAGCTTTAGTACATGTTGATCGAACACATTATCGATAAGATTGTGATCGATAATGTTATCGATAAGAGTCAAATGTAAAACCTTTAGTGAGAAACAAGGATACCAAGAATTATCGAATAGGTGATCGATCAAGACATGTTCGATCAAATTATCGATAAACGGTGAAATGAAAAGTTTGTTCTAAAGCTGTTTATCGATCATGTTATCTGAAAAAAATGTTAAGTAGGAAAGCTTAATTATCAATAAGGTTATAGATAATTTAGTTCTAGGAAAAAACTAAGTAAAAGCAACTGGCACACAGATTATCGATCATGTTATCGATAATTTGGTGATTGATAAAGTTCTCGATCAATAGTCTATAATCAGTACCTGTATTTCAGAAGGTTAGAGCTCAATGTTCGATCATATTATCAATAAAAGGATGACCGATAAACAATGACAGAATCAATATCAAAACAGGTAGAGTGTCTTACCATTTATCGATGTCGTTATCGATAACTCATTTATCGATCACTTGATCGATAAGATCAGTTCAGATTCACTTCTTTTTATCTGTCACTTTGTTACCTTATATGACTTTTACGTTAGCGATGATCGATCATTTTATCGATCAATGAATTATCAAACAGCTCATCGATTAAAATACTTAACATAAATCTGATTTATACTGAACAGTTATCTAACAGTTTATCGATAATCATTTGATCGATCAGTTGATCGATCAACACACTTAACCAATTTAATCTAACTTTGTTATCATCAAAACCATAATCCTAACAATATAGAAATCCACAGAGATATTCTTATATTCATAACATTTGGAAAATAATTTTTTAAAAATCACATTTGAAAAAAAATATATGAAAATTACACTTTGACAAGTAATAGTTATCATTGGTAGTAATAAGTAGTAGGTAATCGAGGAGAAGAGAAGATTTCTCTAATTTTTTAAAACAAAAAAATAAAAAACACAAAAACAAAAACAAGAAAACATGTAAAAGTTGTTTTGGTTTTTCAGTTTTTAAAAACATTTTTTTGTTTTTGTTTTTAAAACAATTAACTAACAACAAATTGCCAAACAAGTTTTTTTGTTTTTCTGTTTTTAAAAATAAAAAATTATTTTCAAAACAAGAAAACAAACAACCCCTATATAATTCTTTATCTTCTGTTTTTTTTTGTCACAAATAGGAAATGCTAAGTGATTGAGCTCAAGATATTATTATCTTTTCATTACTTTATCCACGATTTTGTGGTATTTTCTGGCCCTTTTCAATGATAATTGTGCTTAATTTAGATTAAGAGTCTTTACTTTAAGTTAGTGTCATTTTGAGGATTAAATTGTCATAATTGGTTGTTAATTGGATTCAATTGATTTCTAGGACAATTGATACTTCAATTTGTTGCTTTTTTATTGTAGGACACTAAAGATTGGGGCCAGAATTGGAGAACTCAAGGCAAAAGAAGCAGGAAAGGACCCTCTGCCTAAGTTCGCCGCGGCAAACTTCTTCCTTCGCCGCGGCGAAACTCATTTGTTGAAGCAAGGCTCTCTACCATGTTTCGCCGTGGCGAACCTCTCGAATAAGCAAATCTCAGACCCGACCATTTCGGGAAATTTTGACCTACCCAGCCCCAAGAACCGACCCATGCACGCAAGTTTCGGGTTAGAAACCCTATTTTGGGTATGATGAGATGAGACTATCATTATTCAGCCTCCACCAACGTATCTTTCATCTCCTTCTCTCATCTCCACCTCAGAAACCGTAATCCCATTTCCATTCCTTCCATCTGCTGCTGCCATGGCTGAAGAACAATACCTAGTTGGAGTTGATTCAAGAGTTATGACGAGCTAAGCTTCTCAACTCTTGAATATGGTGGAAGAAGCATGAGTTCAAGGAGCTTCAAAGGGGAGTTAGCTTCATCCATAAGTTTTAGTTCTTTATTTATGAACTTCTAGGTCTTAGGATTTGTAAATTTGGACTGAACTATTTTGATTATGGTTGTAATCAATTTTGGATGATTATCTTGTGTATTGGATTAGTTAGTGATGAATTTGAGCTTCAATACATGTGGTTACATGTATGTTTATATGCAACTCTTTTGATACTCTCCTTCTTGCATGGTATTGTTTGATTGTTGAGTTAATCTAGGCTTGCATTAAACCAAGTGCATTAATTAATCTTAATACACACACTAAGTGAGCTTAATAGGATCTTATGAGATGGGTGCCATTGATTAAGATCCTAGACTTAAAGAGTTCTTTAAGGTTTTCCATTTAGAAAACTTGGTGATTTTTACTCCCAAAAATTATTTTGAACTATGATTGCTTCAAAGCCATATTCAAGAGATCACATATCATTAACTTCACTTCATTACTACTATCTTAGAAAAATCCAAAAACATAGTAACTTAGATTTGAATTAATTGCATTTAGTTTTGGCATTTCATTAATGGATAAAAACACCAAAAAAACCCCCCTTTTTTCATTAATCTGCATAGCATTAGTCTAACCTAGATAGCTAATTAAGGCTCCCAAAAGAGAACGACCTGAGTTAGCATTACTGCATAGCTTGGATAAATTTTTGAGCGAGAACCTCTAAGCGAACGATAACTAAGGCTCTCTTTCACTAAGATTAGTTGAGGAGCATGTCTGTGTGCATGTGTATCGTGCCTGAGTTCCTTGCGCACTTGAGACAATTAAGACTTGATCTCATTAGACATGCTTAATTATTTAGCTTTATTAATTAATATTGTTAAGGATTCAATTTTAATTCTTAGTAGTGTATTGTGGTTCAGATTATCCAATAGCTGATAACAACCGAGGTCCGGTTAGTGTAATGGTATAGCTTTTGTCTTTTAATTTAGTGGTTAGGATTCTTGTTTTCCTTTTATTTTGAGCTTCTGAATACTATTAAAAAAATGACCTACGTCAACTCTGTAGCTTCCCTTTTTTTTTCTTTTTGCATTTTTCCACCAGTATCCGGTGCTAATTCTGGCTTCTAGGAACGTGGGCGCAGAATGGGAAAAACCTCACTACTATCAAGTAATCATCACGGCTATGTATTCAGGGCCTAACACGAGATCACTAGTTAAACTAGAATGACCCACCGCTAATCTATCCAAGGGCTCATTAGTGGCTTCCGTTGTTTTCCAACATAAAATCTTTGGAACAGTTCCTAAAGTTAACTTTGTAAAGTTGACTTTGTCACAAACCGCGTAGGCATTGTCACATGCTTATTGTTTTAATGAACAAATAAATTGATGTAATTTTTAACACTTATTAATAATTATTAGTCATGCATTTGCATATTATTAGACACTAAGCATGGTTGATCAATTTTTTCTTTACCAAATGCAACATTCATTTATATCGTCAATAGCTATATATAATATGTGGCTTATTTTTGATCTAATACACTACTTCCAAATTTTACATATAAAAACCAGATAACAAATTTGTTTGATTAAAAAAAAAGTTAATTTTGTTATTTATTAAAAAAAATTATACATTGCCTTCTCTAAATTTAAAGTATCCTGTTGAGTCTTACATTGGGGAGCCTCACTAGTGTTGTGGAGTTTATAAATTCAAGGGGTTTTTCCTCTTAATAAGTTGTCTTTTGTAATTAAATTTTCTTTTTGGACTTATACTCATCACATTGATGCTTTCATTAAGAATTGGCTAATCATAGAAGACTACCTACGAAGGAGTTTTGACCTGGGGGCCTAACTAGTAGAAGACCAAGCGAGTGAAGTTCCGTAGGTTGGAGTTGCCAAGGACTTCGATCTTAGGGAGGTGTATTGTTATGAATCCCACATTGTATTATGGGTTTATAAGTTTAAGGGATTCTTCTTCCTAACAAGTTAGTCTTTTGGGATTAGGCTCTCTTTAAGCTTATACTCATCACATACCCTTTACTCATTTGCATTAAAATATAGTGTGTGTGGTCAATAAGAAGAGTTTGGGAAAATAATTATAAATCTTTAAAAAAAAAAGTAGATTGATATCTTATACTTAGGATCAAAGTAAATTCTTCTACTAACTATTATACTACTTTTTATCTTTAATATAAGAACTTATTGACTAATTTAGAGAAATTAAGGAATTATTAGACTACTTTAAAGTATTTATATTTATCATTTTTCTCCAAACTAATTTGTCTCCCTTCTAAATTGATATATAATCTAATAATACATATAAGTATTTTAGAGATATCATATAATATATGTTATAATTAAGTAATTTAGTAATTTTCTTAATATTTTCAAATTAGTCAGCTGAATCATATATTAAGGATTAGGGGTAGTATTTAAGATTGGAGGGAGTATATAATTTGGTTTTGTTTTTGTTGGCCATAATTAATTCACCCGCGCATATGTAGGAAAGCTTGTAGCTTCTCAATTTCTAATGAAAACATTAAAATTATGGGTGGAGTCGCGGGAAAGTAATCTGCTATGAACATGTATGCAAGTTAAATCAAGTAGTCAAGTCAAATAATAGTGAAAAATTGACGAATAATGAATTGTTAATGAATTATTAATCCTTTAATTATACTTGATTCCACCACCCTTAATTTAAAGGTAAAATTTTAAATATGACCTTTTCTTATGAGTTTTGAACTTTGGTCATCAATTTGGAAGAAGGTTTCAAACCAAACTTCAGAAAAAAGTTCATGTGATTGATTTGAATTTTACTGTTGAGAATAGATTGCTCATTGAAAATGAGAAAATTTCATCCAACCTTCCCTAAAGCAATTTAATTTCCAACAGCCCCTATAAAATTTAGAAACTTCATTCCACCTCCTTTGTTCAAAATAAAATTAAATGTTATCAGTGAAAATATAATTATATATGTCCTATTATTATTTTTTTAAAAGAAAAAAAGATCAACACTGCTGGCTGGAGAATTTTTTTTTTTCCTCTTCAGCGAGGTGGCTAAGTGGGTAGTTTGAACCCATGATTTCTTGATACACTACCATCCAATCCATTTAATCATATAATGTAAAGAAACATATATATATATATATATATGGGAATTCACAGCTGGCTTTTCCTCTCAGCTGCGGAATGTATTCTTCACCTGCAATAATCCTACTATTTATTTAGATTGAGACATGTCGGCAAAAATTAGCTGAAATAAGATCCTCCTGGATATGATCTGAAATATTAGAATGCAGCAGCGCCTTGTCCCCCCCCCCCCCCTCTTTTATCCTCGTTGTCATCATGTCTTATGTATTACTAACTCATGCCTTAGGTCTCATTCGGGATAACATTAAATTAGTTCTGAATCTTTTTTTGTGTTATATTAGCTATTTCTTGGGCCCGGATCATATGCGACCAATTTTTTTTCTTAAGCTTGCATCAATAATAATTGCGAAGTTTTTAAAAAATATACTACCTCCGGTCCTAATTATAAGACCCAGTTGACTAATTTGGAGAGATTAAGGAATTTAGTTAAGTTAGTTATTTGTAATGAATAGGTATTGTTTTTCCTAAAATATCCTTACTAATCAAGTTTGTTATCTAGAACTATCATTATTAAAGGACTATCTTAGAAAAAAATAGATAAATATGAAAGACAAAGTGGATTGAGGTCTTATATTTAGGACCAAAATAAAAATCAAACGGGGTTTTATATTAAGGACCAGAGATAGTATATAATTTTTCAGTTAACTTTATTCTTAGATCCAATTCTTAACCTTAATTCATTCCTAAATTGATAATTAGTTAGGTCCAGAGAAAAGAAAAATGGATGTTACACAAACACATTGGGCCTCAAAATAAACTACTACCTCCGGTCCTTAATATAAGAGCCCGTTTGACTTTTAGTTTTGTTCTAATTATAAGACCCCAATCTATTTTGTCTCTCATATTTATGTATTTTTTTTAAGATAGTCCTTCTAATAATGATAGTTCTAGCCAATACACTTAATTAGCAAGGATATTTTAGGAATGACAACATTTATTTATTACAAATAACTAACTTAACTTACTTTCTTAATTTCTTCAAATTACTCAACTAGATCTTATAATTAGGACCGGAGGTAGTATTCTCTAACTAGGCCAAGTTGCCCTTGGCCCAATGAGTACATGACGTTATTGTGAACCCCCCCCCGGTGACAACCATTTTTTTGATGTTATTGACTAATTTTGATTTGAACATTATTCGCTTCTCTCATCGTGTTTTGTTGGCTCAAAGATCTTGAACTCAGTATTTGCTCAAGGGGCGCTAAATCCCTTCAACTTAGGGTGTGTTTGGATGAAACCAAACCGTGGTTTGAAAAAGTGATTCTGGAAAATAGATTCTATGAAGAATAAATTCTGTGGAGAATAAATTCTGAGAAAAAGTGATTCTGAGAAGTGATAGTGTTTGGATAGTTATTATCAGAAGCACTTTTTACATGTTAAAATTACCAAAAAGGGTATAAGTTAATATAATAATTATATAAAAAATAGATTTTATGATATATTTTAATTTGAAGAAATAAAATTGTTAATGAAATTTTTTTTACTAACATAATTAATAATATATAAGATAATATAATTAATACATAATTAAAATGTGTATATATATTTATAAAACATAATATTAAATATGTTTATAGAAAAATGAATTTTTTTTGGCTAACAGAAAAATATGATCAACACTGTTAAAATTATATTTTTTATTTTTAAAATTTTTTACAAATTTTTCATAAAAATTTAAAATAAGTTACACAAATTATACTTAAAATTTGATAAGGAAAAAATGAAATTTAATATGTAATTTAAGAAATCTTAAAATTAATATATGCGTATTGTGTAATTTGATTGGGCATAACGACGATATCCCTTTTTATTTTAAAAAATTCTAAAATAAAGGAATAATGTTCTCTGATTTTTTTTCCTTTTGATAAAAACCCATCGTTACCAACATAGAATTTTCATCCCAAAATGAATATTATGGGACAATTCAGGCCACGTAAGCTTAAGACCCCACCACTATATATGGGACAAATGCCAAAACTTTTTATAAAACCCCTACTGTAAGGATCATCGCCCGCACCAGAATTGGTTCAAAGTTTCAATCTTTCTTTCCATTATCAGTTTATCAGTACCACCCAGAAGCTCTCAAGACACCAAAGAACCACCATGTCTTTAGTAACAGAGGAGCTGAAGGCAAAAGCTGAGGTGTACTATGGAGGCCAAGTTTGCAAAGAGAGGTTCTCTTTGTTGCTGGCTGAGATGGGGCTACCAGATGGGCTCTTGACGACGACGTTTCAGAAGGAGGAGGAGAACAATATGATCCAGGAATGTGGCTTCGTGAAGGAGATAGGTTCGTTTGGCTGAAGCTTAGTGAGAAGAAAGAGCACAGGTTCGACAACATCCTCGTATGCCTCGACACCAAAGTTACGGCATTCTTGGGGCCAAACAAGATCAAGAATCTGAGAGGGGTCAAAGCCAGGGACTTCCTGGTTTGGTTCACCTTGATCGAGATTTATGTCAGAGACCCTCCTCCTCCACAAGGTTCTGTTATTACCTTCAAGTCTCTGGTTGGCTTGTCCATGTCTTTCCCTCTGTCTCTCTTCAAATCAGACGGGGAAGAAGAAGAAGCAAATCTACCCAGAAGAAGCAAACTGATAGCTGCGATCTTCTTCCGCTGAGCTGCGATTTCTCTCACCGGCACCTTCAAACCATGGCTGGACGACGATTTCTTCACGGGCGGCTGGAATGGAATGGAACTCTGAAGATAGACCGACTGGAATGGAAGAAATAATTGAAACAGAGGAGATAATTGAAGCCGGGGTAATTTTGGTCATGCGAGGAGGGCCCACCGTCAGCCTTCAGCAATGAGCCAGAAGCGGACGAAAGTTGCTTCTGATGAAACCATGGTTTAGGGGTTCAAAACCATGGTTTTCCCCAAACCATGGTTTTAAATTTTTCAGAGGCTGTTTGGCTAGCATTTTCTCCAAACCATGGTTTGGGTCCCCAAACCATGGTTTGGGGTGCTTGCCAAACAGGGCCTTAATATAATTGTTGTTGGTAGCTTCCTAAAACAGTTTTAAGGACTACCTATATTTAAGTCATCTATAAGAAATTGATCATTTTTTTGTCATTTTGCATAAAAAGATGGATGATTAATTACATCTTTTCAATTTTATCTCTTTATAATTTTCTACGAGTAGGGTATGAAGTTTGTATATAAGATTTCTTTAGGGACGCATTTGAATAGGGTAAATTGGAGTATTTTTTCAAATAATATACTCCTCTGGTCCTTAATATAGGACCCAATTGTTGAGTTAATTTTGGTCCTAAATATAAGACTCATTTCTCATATTTATAACTTTTCTCTAAATTACCCCTATGGATACTCCCTCAATTATAATCAAGTAGAAGAAGAAGATGGGGTATTAAGAAAGATGATTATGGTATTTTAGGAAAAACGTGTCACATTTCTTATAATTAACTAAGTTACCTAACTTTCTTAATCTAATCAAATTAGTTAAATGGGTCTTATATTAAGAACCAGAAAAGTAAATGATTCAACTTTTTTTTTTTTTTGGGTTCAGATGAGATAGTTAGAAGTGTTTATATATGGGACAGAATGCCCAATAACCTTTTAGCCCAATGGCATGACAACTCCCTTGTAAGTTGGGAGATTGTGGATTCAACTATACTTCTAACTTGAGACCATTAATATTTAAAAAATAAAAACTACGTCATTTAATTTAAAAAATAAATAAATAGAATAGAATAGAGTATACATCTAATATAATAAACTGATTTGAAAAAAATTGAGATTCATGAATGTTCAATTTAACATTTATTCTTCCAGATGTCAAATCACACCATCAACAATCACATTTCGTCAACTTGCATAATTTATATCAAGTGCATTTAGTTACGATGCCTTAACATTTACAACATTAAATTTACGCTGTTAAAAAGAAACTTGACTTGCCCTATTTAAGAATTTCATTCAAGAACTTTTCAATGTGATTTATTTTATCCTTCGGGAAAACCCTAATTCACCACATTTAGCATTTTGGAAGAAAGATTTAACTTAAAAATCAATTAACGTAAGCGTCACCTTTCATAAAGTATGCCTTTTTAATTCAAAAAGAAGATAAATAGGATAGAATGGAGTATACATCAAGCATGAGTAACTAATTTTAAAAGAAATTTTCAGAGATTCATGAATGTTCAAGTTAACACTTATTGTTTCACATCTCAAATTATACTATCAGCAATCAAATTTTGCCAACTTGCAAAATTTGTATCAAATGCATTTAATTAAGATGTATTGACATTTACAACATTAAATTTAGGCATTTGAGAAGAAACTTGACTCACCCTATTTAATGTGAATTTCACTCAAAAAAACTTTCAGCGAGTTATTTCACCTTTTTAGAAAACCCTCATTCACCATATTCAACATTCTGAAAGAAATGTTTCACTCAAAAACAAACTAAGGTGAGCGTGCCTTTCATTAGGAGGGAAAAAAAGAAACACAGACTCACCGTATTCAAGCTTGTAACTATGGCTCGGGTTTTGTTATTTTGGAGATAATCCTTGTTCTTGTGCAATATTGTATCTTTAACAAGTTTTTTGTTTTAATTTGTTGATCCTTTTTTCATATTGAGAAATGAAATCATGCAAATAGCTGCGATGTTCTAACTAAATAGACATTCTGTAGCATCTTCACTAGTTTGAAAAAGCCTAATTCATTGCAATTGAGACACTAGCTAAGAATTGAATTATTGAGATCTTCCATGTGGTTGTTATAAATATTATATATATGTGGATGTCCATAACCCCCAACTCTTAGGATTCTTCATAGGATTCTTGATCTTTGAATGTCTTAAACCCATAACCCCCCAATGAATGACTTTAGAGGAGTCTTTCATGTTTATTATCATTATTCCCTTATTCATTTCTTTGAAACTCTTGGATTAGACTTTTATGGTTGGGGGCCTATAAATAGAAGCCACATACAAGGCATTTGTACCCATATATGTATATGAGAAATACTCCTTATTTTCTCTCCCAACTTGTCTTGCTATCCTCTTTCTACTCTCTAACTCCCTTATTTTTATAACACGTTATCAGCATGAGTTTGCTCTGAAGATTTGAGGTATGAGCCCTTTGTAAATTAATATATTCTTATAGTATATGATAATACTTTCTACTAACTTCTCCTTACCCAATTATTCTTTTTATCTTATTATCACGTCTAATTTTAATTTTCTATATATTTGCTATATATTATGTTGTTCTTTTATGTTATTTATTAATTTATTCTTTTTATACATTTTAATTCTATTATCTCCCCATTGTGATATTGTGTTATTTATTTTATTTATTTTTCCATACTTCTTGTTCTATTGTTTGTTTACATATATCTATTTGGTTTATATTATGTCATTTTATATCTATTGTAGTATTATATATATATATATATGATTATATAATGTTATTTACATTTGATTATGAATTTTAATTTATTTAATTTATTTCATTGCAATATTATTTAATTTTATCGTATTGAATGGCTAGAAGCCATATGTGATTAGATAACCAAAAGTCATATCACTCTTGCAATTGTTCTTTTGTGAAAGAACACTATGGATGCTTTTAAATGGAATGACAAGAAAAATCTATGGCACTTTAATGATTTGATAGTGACAAATATCAAAGCCCTGAAGGCTACATGGTGACAAGTATCAAAACCTTGAAGGCTAATAGTTCAAACATCAAATGTCATAAAAGAGCTTTATTTGAAAGATTTTTGCTATAGTCCTGAAGACTAATATTTGAAGAAATTGATTATGTGTTACTGAAAGTAAGAAACATGCCTATAAGAATGATAAAGAGCATGCCCACATTGTACCGTTGGAATTAATAATTAAAGGGCAATAATCTGTGGTTTTAGCTATTAAACCATAATTGAGGAGATATTGATACCTCTATAGTCAAACACAATTATGAGTAAATATCATAATATGACCAGAAGTCATATGGACAAATATATGTACCAATCTATTGAAAGTAAATGTTAAAATTGGTTATGAAATCAAAAGATCAAGAGATATTATGAAAAGTATAAAAATATAGTTATGATGCCCAAGGTAATTTCTTATAGAGAAATATGCTCAAATTAGTCAAAGTTGAAAAATATAATCATTAGAAGGCTATATCCAGAAGGTTATATAATATTATTTTAAATTTCTTGTGATTGATTGGTAGAAATATATTATTATAAGTATTTGATATTAAGATATTGATAAATATTAAAAGTAGTTATTGGTCACTTTGAAATGTTAATTTATTGTGCCAATTTACTTGCATATTTATGAATATGAATTGTGAATATAATTTATTTTCATATCAATAGAATAGCCAAAAAGATGGTCATATTATGATATTGGTACTTTATTGTACTATTTGTACGTAAATTAGAGAGATGATATATTGTTCATATTTTGTTTATTTATATGCCATTTGTATGATCTTAGTTTGAATGATTTATTGTGATTTATTGACAATAAATTTTATTGTGAGCATTTGAAATTGTTTTGAGTTTAACTAAACAAGAAATTAGTTGATAAAGAAAAGTTAAGCATCCGTACAATGTATAAGTAATTTTTCAAAAGACATATTTTGAGTATTACAAATTAAATAAATAATATATATTAATGTTAAGAAGTTTTGATAATAAGTTCAATTTTACGCTTTATTCTTAGAAAGTTTATTTTAAAAGATATTCTATATTTGTGTTCTTTTTAATTACATGAGTTTGTTTATGAGAATAAATTAAGCATGTGCAAATGATAATTATAGTTTTAAAAAAATTTATGATTATTGGATTAATTCAAACATTATTTAATTCTTTAAGTTCATAAATTTTGAAAAAGTATAAAAGAAAATTGTATATCTACAATTAAATTAGTTTTTGCTGTGACATTTGAGAGGAAAAATCATATATTATGTCACATTTGAATTGAGAGAATGGAAAGTTATTTTTATGAGAAAATTTATTATAAATAGTTGATATTAATTTTGATTGGTTGGAAAAAATCATCTTTGCAGTATGTGTAAATTCTATATATATTACAAGTTAAACTTATGATACTTATAACTATTTATTATTATATATTACGATATTATTAAGATGAATTTATCACCTTATTCTTCTCAAATTACATAGTTCCTAAAGAATTATGTGTAAAAATATTAATATAGTTTCTCAAAAACTAATACATATTTTTCTTTATGGGCAGGTAAAGAATTAATGGTAAAAAAAAAAAAGATCCATTGATCTACATTAGAACTTCGGTTTCGAAAGAGTCGGAAAAGTAATAGCCTAATCGAATTAAAATCCATAATTATATATGAACTAGGAAGTATGTGGACTTCCAAGTGATAGAGGTTATTAGCCTATTATATACTAGTCATTGTTTTTGAAATACATTAATAAAGAAAACATGTTTTTATGACTCACACTTGAAGGGGAGACTGTTGAAATACAAGTGTGAGTTGATGTTGGATAGAGTTTTACTTGAAACTTGTTACAGTAAACTAAAAGTTTACTCGCCCAATTAATGTATAGTTGGGGTGGCTTGTCTGATTATCATAAATAATATATATGATGTAACAAATTATTGATGATTATATATCGACATTTATTGAAGAACCAAAAGATTCTTCATGAATAGCCAACATATTATATGATCTAAGAATTCATATGCTGCTTCTTCTCAATGAAAAATTGATTACATTGATATCACTAGTTATGATGTACAATGGATCTCTACATTTCTGAAAATATATCAAATTCAGATATATGGGCCCATACCAATAGCATGTAAACCATACAAGTATTTAATAAATTTGATAGATGCATCTATAAGATGGTTACATATGCTATTATTAGGTTGCAACTTGAAGTTTGCAAGACTAATTGAGTAGATCATTATATATGTTGAGTGCACATTTCCAAAAAAATGTGATCCAAAAAATTTCTATAGCAAACACCAATGAGTTTATATCTTAGCTTTTGAATGATTATCCTATATTTATTAGAAAATTGCTGAAAAGCCTACTTAATAGAATGATCTAGTAGAATAATTTATTAAAGCCTTCAGAAGTAGCTAGATCAATACTTTTGAGAACAAGATCTTCATTTCAGTGTTGGCATATTTGATTTGACATTTTATAGCACTTATACATATCAAGCTAACAAATTCTCCCAATAAAATTTGGCTTTTGATCAGGAGCCAAATATTTCCATCTTAAAAGTTTAAATGTGCAATATTTATTACTATTAGCCTACCACAATGCACATAGATGGATATTTTTTTTAAAAAAAGTTGGGATATATGTTGAGAAAGAATCTCCTTCTTGTCTCTAAATGAAATGAAAGGATGTTTCTAAACAAAACAAATAAATTTAAGAGACTTATATTGTATGATTAATTTATTGTTATTTGACAAAGGTTTTTCAACATGAACAAAGTTTTCCCAACATGAGGGAGAGAAATTGAGTAGCTGGAAATGATAAAATATAGAATGCATTATTATTATCAAGTATAGATCCTCAGACTCATATATATGATAGTATTAACCAGAAGTTCATCAAATAATACATTCATGAGATATTACAAAATATGTGCCAGATGTTATTACTGACCTAAGTGAGTATTACTAAATCTCATTCTCCAGCAGAAAATGCTCCAATTAGTATAAATAAAAGTGAGACATGCCTGAAGCATGAGAGATTAATCGGTTCCAATATAATTATATCGGATAAAAAGGAGCATGAAATTTAGAAGTCATATCAAGAAGGCATGTGCTCTAGAAGAGTGCCAAGATATAACTTATTGAAAAAAAAGCCCCAAAAGAGGTTCAGGTACCTGAAAAGTAATGAAAAAATCTCAATAAGTTATGTCACAAGAGGAAAAAATAGAACAAAAAAAACAAAGTTGTTGACAACATTTTTTATAATGATATCATGTGATTTTAAAGAGGATCTTATATGAAGATAGAAATTTGGCCAAAAGCAGGCAAAACGAAAAGAGAGAAGATGCAATGGAAATATAATAATGTTATTATGAACCTACAGTCCAAACACATCAAATACAAAGTTATTATGTGATATATGAATATTTTTGTGAAAATAAAGAATTTCACAAAGGTCTAGTGATTATGATTAGGCACAGTATTTTACGGTGGATGCAATAATTTTTGCATATATTACTAGTCTAGCAGTATATCAAAAATGAAATATGCGTCTGTTAGATATCGTTATAGCCTATACATGTGGCTCACTAAATAATGAGGTTTACATGAGAATTCTTGAGGGATTTAAAATGCCAAAAGCATTTATATAGAAGAAAATCATCCAATATTTAAAATATTATGTTGAATAAGATAATCTGATATACATATCTGGCCTAAAAAATGTATTAGAAAATAAATAATTTCGTATCTTACTTGACCCATAAATCAAGTTATTGAATGCATCAATGATTGCAAAATGATTGATTTTGTTATGATAATTTTGTCTGCAAAATATATTCAACTAAATAGACTAGAAGTCCCATATATTTATTCTATAATAATATTTACATATATTGTCAATATTACGTGTTATAATTTTATTGATAAAAATAAGTTTCTGCAGGTATGCATGTAAATAACGAAATTAAGATTGGATATATAGTTCTATAAAATTATTATATGATATCATTTTGTTCAAATTAAATTAATCATGTTGATACAAGATATATTATGGTGTTTTTTTAGAATAACCTTTCTTTGCAGTTTTCTTAGTGCAAGTGAAGAATATATTGATAATTTCACATATCTAGAAGATATGTTAGAGGAATACATTTCAATATAAGCTGATGATGATGTACTATGCATAGTTCAACTAAAAAGAAGATATGCTTGAAAAAGCATTGGACGACTTGAGAAACTAGTATATTCTATTATGATAAAATGATATAGAGTTATGTTGTTGACGGGGGAGCAAAGATCATGTTGTACTCTTTTCCTTAACCAAGGTTTTGTCCCACAGGGTTTTCCTGGTTGAGGTTTTTAATGAGGCAGCCTTAATATATATTGTATACTCTTTTTCCTTCATTAGGTTTTTGTCCAACTGGGTTTTTCCTAGTAAGGTTTTAATGAGACACAATATTTGTTATGGACATCCAAGGAGGAGTGTTATAAATATTGTATATATGTAGATGTCCATAATCCCTAACTCTTAGGATTCTTGATCTTTGAATGTTTAAACCCGTAACCCCCCAATGAATGACTTTAGAAGAGTTTTTCATATTTATTGTCATTATTCCCTTATTCATTTCTTTGTAATTTTTGGATTAGACTTTTATGGTTGGGGGCCTATAAATAGAAGCCACATACAAGGCATTTGTACCCATATATGTATATGAGAAATACTCCTTGTTTTCTCTCCCAATTCTTGTCTTGCTATCCTCTTTCTACTCTCTAACTCCCTTATTTTTATAATAGTGGTATATATTTTTTCAATTGTTTCATTTATTTATTTTTTCATGTAGTATATATTCTTTCAATTGTTTTATTTTGTAGTTGTATATATTTTATAATAATAAAATTTAGTGAGAAGTTCATAAAAATAGTTTAGTGTCAAGGTTTTATAATTGGTTTCAACTTATGGCTACTGAGCAAGTTAGCAAGTAGAAGGAGCAGCTCCTCTTTGATTTTTAGCTTTTGTTTTGTACCTTTGGATTTTGGGTTTTTTCACGTTGAAAGTGGTTAACATGTGGTATGCACATCATGAGAGCAATCTCAAGGATCCAACAAGTTATCATAGGGAAACAGGTCACTGGTTGGATTTCTTAATTATATTTGAATTACTTTATTTAGTTGCCAAGAACGTTGCGTAAAGAAAGAAAATGTATTCTGGGTTTTTTTTTATCAATTTCTGATGTTGGGTATTCTTTTGAAATGGGAGAAATTAAGATCCATAATGACATTTCTATTTGTAAAATTTAATTAGCTCTTCATTTATTGGTAAGCAAGTGTTTGATGACATTTGTATTTGTAAAAGAAAATGGGGCAAGAAAAACTTTCTTCCATTTTCCTTCACTTGGATTAGAAATATTCACGCAAAATCATGATGCTTCTTTTAACCATCTTTCTTTCATTTTCATGCTCTCTTATAATCATTACAAGGGGATATAAGCTTACAATTGCTTTATGTTCGGTAGGTTTGAGAGAATATGATTAGAATAAGCAACCAAGACATCTATGTGAAAGGCTTATGGCCAATATCCGCCGAGTGGGTGAAAAGGTTTATTATTTTCCACAGAGGTACGTTGAGAAAGTATTTTCTTACCCTTTGTGTCATTGTTGCCATTTTACTAAGTCATAGTTGCTATCAAATTATGCCAAGATATCTTTCTTTCCTATTTCATTTTCATATATATGAAATTTTTTTATTTTTAATGTTGTAGCTGATTTTTTTGACAAAGCAAGAATCCCACCATGGAATCACTCATTTTAATCTTCCTTCTCAGATTTTGTGTAGAGTTATAAACATTCAGCTTTTGGTACTGAGGATGCTTTCGTACTATTGTTATTTTACCTTGTTTGTAAAATGTCTTATTCATTATTTGTAATCATCATGAAATTACTTATTTTGTAGGTTGAATCAAATACTAGTGAAATTTACCTTTGCTTCACGCTGCTTCCTGACATATAAATGAGAATTTTTCATGCCTTCTATTTTTCCCATTTCAAGTCTATTCAATACGTTAGGTTCATGAGAAAATGAGAGGGATATAAATAGAACTTCTCTATATGCATATATAGAATTTCAAGTTACTTGTTCTTTTTAAATATTTCCTTATATGAAATATTATTCTAATTATCCCTTTTAGTATGTGTCCAGAAGCATTATGGTTCAAACGGATCGTGAAAGAAACCCTAGATTGAAAATTCAAAATTTAATTCTGAGGTTACTATTCACTGGAAAATTTTAGATTTTTGGTCCAATTTTAAAAATTCATAACTAATTCTATAGAAATTGTATTAAAGTTATTTAAGTCTCTATTTAAATTTCTTTCAATTTTCTATAGAAAAAAAAATATAAATCTAGATTTAAACTTTCTCAATTTATACATTTAATTTGCCAAACTTTATAGTGTATTTGATCAAGCAGTACATTTCCACATTCTCTGTCCTAATTTTGAGCAATCATATCTCTTAGCACACACATCTATTTCATGTGCTTTACCACTTGTTTTAAAGCTTCGGATATGTACTAATTGTTGACAAAGTTTCAAAGGAAGATTCATTTGTTTGCATTACTCTTACTCTTTCTCAAATTCATTGCTCACTATGGGAAGTTTATCCTCTTTTTACTTGAATTTAACAATTCATATTCATTTTTTGCATACGTATGATCATTCTAACATTGCATAAATCATAATCATGTATCACCTTGCTCAACTTTACATGTCATCATCATCATTTATCATTATATAACATTGAGAGGCATGTTCATATATACATTAGCATAAATGTTACATTAAACATATAAGCATAATTATCACTTTCTTCTTTTATTTCTTTGTTCTTCTTCATGCATTCCTCTTCCTCTGAATATCATATTCATACCTATTAGGATTGGTTAAGGGAGGATGACATTCATAAGAATCTCAATAGCAAGCATTACCGATATGTATGCAAGACAAATAGTAAATGTATGACATGCTTGGTCTCATACTCTCATGCTTTCATGCTTATAAAATGATATGTTTTAATACTCAATGTTTCATTCACACATAGCCATGGAATATACAAGAAATAAAGAAATATTTAATCTTTCATATTCTAAATCATCATTAAGAAACATCACACACAAGCATACATATATATCAAGCTCATAATAAGGGCAAGTTTACTATCTTGTGTCATTAAGCTTTTTCTTTGCTTCCTCTTGTTCCCCTTGCCTCTAACTATTTAGGTTGCTTTCTTAATCTTTTCCATTCATATTCCTTGATGTCTCAGGGCCCTAAATACATTAGCACACAATGACATTCTCTTATTAGAGTCATGTTCACAATCAACATGAACACTTTGCTCTCTTTAATCCACCTTGACTTCAAACTTTTGAGCTTGATTTTCAATATTTCTAAAATTAATTTCACATGCTATTATAATTTTGCATGTAGAATCTATTTACAAACTCAAATTAAAACAAAATCCAACTCATTTCCTATGAGCAAGTCTTGACTGAAACATATAGGGTTTTACGGTAAAAATTCTATTTTTAATTCTAACGCTTCCAAACTTACTTTCTCATCTTTAACCGCACACAATTTTTTTATTCTCAACACATTAAAAGTATCAAAATCATCAAAATCTGACCCTAACTCAATCCCAAAGTCTGGCCAAAAATTACATAGAATTAGGAAAAGTTGGATTCATTTAATTTTCATCACAAAACTACTTGATTTCTACTCTTTTCTTTCTCTTAATCATTAATCTAACTTTAATCAATCTTTTTCCATGCCTTAATCACATTTGGACAGCATCACATCTTAGGATTTAATGCTTCCAAAAATCAACAAAAATCATAACTAGGCTTTGCAAGACATAGAACATAATAAACTATATTAAAACGATGATCTTTCCTTGTCTTGAAGCTTGGTCTTGCATAGAACTCAAAGCTCTTCCTCTTCTCCTTCTTGGCCTTAAAATTTCATTCTCGCCCCTTGTTCTTCCTCTAGGTCATCCAAACACATAAATGGGAGGAAAAAAGGGGGTATTTATCATGTTAGAGCTACCATTTATTTTGGTTAATCTAATTTACCTTTACCATAACACTTGTCTTCTAATTAAATCAAGTCCCTTATGATTTTGCCATGTAATTTGCTAGGTGTCTTGATCATATTTTTCCTCTTCAAAATGATGCCGCATGCATGCCACCTGAACACACATGTGATTAGTACTTAATTTGTATTAAATAATTCCATTTCTTCCAAGAATGCCCCTTAACAAATTGAACAATTGCATCCATGTCCCGTCATCAAATTAGCATTAAGATAGGGAGGAAAATAGGGAGAAATTCGTCGTCCCTCTCACTCTTGACTATTCCTCTACCTATTTTACAATTTTATATCATATCAAATACTTTTTTCAAGTCCTGACTTATCCATTAACCCTGAGACATGTTTTGGCACCTTTTTTCATCACAAATAATCTCACATGGCATTATATATATCCATGTATATAGAGAGATGTTTTTCTCCTTATCTCTTTATTAAACATTTAAAAATATTTATTTTGGAGTAAACTTGACCAGATTCTCTTTATTGGTCAAGGACTCCGAGAATTTATCTCTAGGTACCAATACTACCTTTTCATCACAAGAAAATTCTCTAATTTTTTCTCAAGTCAAAAGTTAACCCATAAACAGCTTATTTTGATTTTTCCTAGATAGTGTATAAATAAACTTTAAATTTTGTTAAAGCCAACCCCATTGCTTTCTTTTAAAACCTGTGACAATTCCTCAAGTATTATTTTTCATTTTTCTCCAATTATCTAAGGCCTCATCGTATTTTAAATAATTCAATTTCAGCTAGAATTCACAATTAGCCAAAACCCTGAGAATTTCATCAATTTGCTCCAGGGGTATTTTAGTCATTTTTAGCATCATACGAGCCTCAAAAATTCATTTCCCATTTTTTTTTTTGAAATTCTTTGGAATTTTTGGTGTACTTTCCATCATTGTCCTTTCCAGCTCAAAACTTTCTACATCTACAATTAGATCCCTGCTCGGATTTAGTCTCAAGAATCATTTCACTGAGATTTCATCCAGCATAACCTTTAGCCTTTAATCATCTCCAATTCCCATACTCGAGCTCTCAAGAGTTCATCAAAGTCTTACTTTACAATTTGGTTCCTAGAAATCCTCTTACCCTTCAAGGAAACTTCTAGAACTCCTGCCAAAAAAAAGCCTGGTAGTATGTCCATCTTAAGCTATTTCTTACACTTTTAGACCTAAATTTGGGATATTACATTATAACTAAAAGGTGCATTTTGTGCGTTATTTAGTCTGATCCTACGGCTCCAGATCCAACCCCATCTGAAATACAAGAACATGATATACAGTCATATTTGGAAATGTTAATGGCTTCTATTATTAGCACACATGGAGTTCCAGCTTGGCAACGGTCCTATTCCTTCTTCAGTGATGTTAAGCCAGAGTATGCATCAAGAGTACTTGTGCCTGCATCACATGCAATCATGGTTGGCACTATGTTTTCGGTCTATTACAAACAAAGGTTAGGTTTGTGTACATCTTGTGCTAAGCAAATCATTAGCATATATAATGTAACATATTTTTTATTACTATCTTATTCAGGGCTAGCCAGTTTGTTATTAGTTTGAACAAATATGTATAGAGGCGGTGAATAATAACATTCATGTTGCCATGCGCTTCAAGATAAGATTTCAAAGAGAGTACTCACTTGAGATAAGGTTGGTATCCTTGTAAGTCGTTGTCATGATTAAAGGATGTGATGTTTCATTCAACATGTATGTTTTAATGTTGTGTGACTTTTTTGTCAGAGCTCTTATAATTTCCTCTATAGAAACGTTCTAGTTGAGCTCACGTAACTTGGCTTCCTGTAATACCGGGAATGAAAGCTTAAAGTGGACAACGGCCAAATTGTCTCCTATATATAGCTTTTCAAAGTACCAAGTTCCTTCCTGAATTATAGCATTCGAGTCGCAAGACCATTCACCATTCTGCAGTTTAAGAACCTCTATGTGACTCTGTTTTGGTCAACTATTCGCCATTGAGTAAACATATCTAGTGTTGCGGTCAACGTAGGAATGCCACTTACATCTCGATATTTGTAACCACATAATTTCTTCCCGTAACAATAATAATTCCGGGTCCTTCCTAGGTTGCCTCCCTTTCACGTTGGGCAGTCATACTTCCCAAAATTTATCTAGCCTCCATTCCAACAACTGCAACTTCCTACACAAGCAGTTTTTTGGGATTCCGATATGCCCAAAACACCTCTCTGTTCCAGTTCTGAACTTGTCTAGCAAACTCATTCACGTTGTCATTCCACTCACACTGGCCGTCCCATGAATTCTTAATAAAGTCATGAAACTTCTCATGAGTTACTCATGGCGGAAAGAAACACACAAAAGAAACAGCCTTACTCGTATTCTTTTGTTTCAAAATACTTAGGAAATTTTATAAACTAAATTAATGAAAAATATAAATTTGTGTACTTTCTTTGTTCTTTAGAATTATGTAGGCCATGTTTGGTGATGCCCTTGGGTTAAGTAAGGCTCCATTCTCACTAAAGTTGGGCTAAATTGGCGTATTTTCCATTTTCTTTTTCTATATCATCATTTGGTATCCGGTACTTTTTCTGGATCTCATTACCAAACATCCAAGTAATTGACTAATCCAGTTTAGGGTTCTTGACATCCCCTCCCACCAAAGTTCGACTAAATTGGTATATTTTTTGTGCATCATTCTTCTTCTTCTTCTTCTTTTTGTGCCAGAACATCTTTCTTCATATATATATATATATATATATATATATTATAATTTCTGGCTTAGTTACTTTGTAACTACAGTTAGTTACAATGACGCAATTTTCTTTTATTTTTTGAACTTTTTATTAATTTTTCGTGGTTGGGAAAATGTGAGACCCACAATAAAAAAATCATGTGGGCATGAGTTGGAGCCAACTTCAATGATCATCATAATGATGAACACTATGATACTTTGGATTTTGGAAAAAAAATTCATTTTAATGGATACAAAATCTAAATTCTTTTAAAAAAAATTTAATTTAAAAACTATCAATTGAAAATTTTAAATTTAAATTATTGAAATTATAATTCAGATGGTGTAGATCTCATCTCAGTAATAAGCAATGAGCACCAAAACTAATTCGACCTACAATGAAAAAAAAATTAAAGGGAAATCAATGTTCCAAATTTAACTTTTTCACTTTTATTTTTCTTAAAAGATTATTTTAATAACTACAAAATATAAAATAAAGATAACTTTTTTTCGTAAAAATTATTTTAATGAGTAAAAAATTATCAAATAAACATCATTTTTAATTGACAGTTTTTCAAAAATTAATTTCTATTTAAAGTTGCCAAAAACATTAAATTTAGACCATGAAAACTATATTTAAATAGTATATATTTCAGCGCAAGAATGTCATGAGCAACCAAATTGATTCCATGAATGTCAGGGCTACATTTAAAAGGTCGATGTAGAAATATGCAATGAAATTACAAATTTAATCTATACTACCTCTGGATCTAATTATAGGAGCTAGTTGACTAATTTGAGGAGATTAAGAAAAGAAGTTAAGTTAGTTATTTGTAATAAATAGGTATTGTTTTTCCTAAAATATCCTTACTAATCAAGTGTATTAGCTAAAACTACCATTGTTGGAAGGACCATCTTGAAAAAAATGTATAAATATTATAAACAAAATGAATTGGAGTCTTATATTTAGGACCAAAATAAAATTCAAACGAGGTGTTATATTAAGGACCGGGGTAGTACTAATTATAAAACGATAAGGTGTGCAGATGAAAAATATTGTTATCTAGATTGTTTTATTTTAAATTAGACCAGTGAAAGATTATAAAATAAAGCAAGGTGTTATTTATATTTTTAATAATATACATATGAATAAAAAATTCTAAGATAAAATAAGTTATTTTTTATATGTTAATATGTTCAAGGTAACAAGTTTTAAAGGAGAACACACATCCTATCTCTGATCCTAAATATAATATCTAATTTCTAATATAATTCCCATTACAAATTAAATTTTATATTTAGGACAGGACTTAATGAGTTTTAATAGATACAAGTGTAATAAATTGTAGAATACAACATAATGTTTATGTTTCAATAACAAGTTATGAAGTACAACATGCTTATAGATTAAAATTTATTAATGTTTAGTTGTTAGGATTATCTTTTATCTTAAGAACTAAAATATTATTTAGATTTATTGTACTTAAATTATTTTAATTAATCATATCATTTTATCTTTTGAGTATTTAAGAAAAATCCTATTCTTCAATACCTTTATTATCTTTTTAAAATCCCTTATTTTGCTTGATCCATTAAAAGCATTGTAGCGTTATTCGAATAATATATTTAAAATATTCGTCAACATTTCGATTTATCCTTTATTTGCATCGTTGTGGTAAAGGTCATAATGCCAAAAGGATCATTACCACAGGGCATAAGGGGGAGGTCATAAGCGTCTATACGGTAAAATCGATTTCTGACGGAATGAAAAAGACACACATGGTAGAATCATAACCATAGAATATGACCCTAATCGAAATGCATACATTTGTCTCATACACTATGGGGATGGTGAGAAAAGATATATTTTACATCCCAAATATCCATTTATTAGAAATATTATAAATATTATATTGTATGGATGTTCATAACTCCTTAGTCCTTTGGGATTCCGTCTCATGGTTAATGGCATTATACCTTATAGCTTCCAAATTGAAGGGTTTCTAGTATTTATTCCTTATAACCTCCAATTGTATAATTATGTTGTTTAATTCCCTTCTTTATGTTAATCTTCAATATTTGCGACAATGAAATGAATGAAATTCCTCCTTAATTCCCTTGAATTTTATATATTTTCAAAAATGTAGAGAATTATTCCATATCATAACTAGTGATATCAACATAATCAAATTTTCTTTAAAAATAAGTAGCATATGAATTCTTGGATTATATAATATGTTTGCTATTCATGAAGAATCTTTTGGTTCTTTAATGGATATCCATACATAATTATCAATACTTTGTTGCATTGTATATATGATTCATGATGATCAAACAAGTTACCCCTTCAAGTGTGAGTCATAACAGAAATATGTTTTCCTTATCCATATATTTTTCACCATCAATTCTTTGTTTGCCCACAACAGAAAATATGTATTAGTTTTCCGGGAACTATATCAATATTTTTACATAGTTCTTCAGGAACTGTATAATTTGAGAAGAATGAAGAGACAAATTCATCTTAATAACATCGTTATACATAATAATAAATAATTATAAGTATCATAGATTTAACTTCTAATATATATATATATATAAAGTTTACACGTATTGTAAAAATAAGTTTGTCCAACCAATCAAAATCGATATCAACTATTTATAATAAATTTTCTCAGAAAATTAAATAACTTTCCATTCTCTCAATTCAAATGTGACATAAATATATAATTTTTATCTTTCTCACAAGAGTAATATAATTTAAATATATAAGATCAATTATTCATCATTTAAAAAAAAAAAAAGGAGTAACATACCTCTTAACATCAAAATAGAGGAATATAAATATCCAATTTTCTTTTATAGTATTTCAAAATGTTCAATAAATAAGATCATATGAATATAATGTAAATGAACAAAATATGAATAATATATCATCTCTTTAATTTGCACACAAATGGCATAATAAAATATGACCATCTTTTAGGCTATTCTATTAATATGAAAATAAATTATATTCATATTTCATAATCTTAAATATGCATATAATTTGCACAATAAATTAATATCAAAATGATCAATAACTACTTTTTGGTCTATTTTGTTTCATATCACTCTTGGAATATTTATTAATATCTCAACATCAAATACTTATAATAATATGTTTTCTGCCGATCAATCACAAGAAATTTAAAGTAATATCATATAGCATTCTGGATATAGCCTTTTGGGCTTATGATTATATTTTTCAACTTTAATTACTTTGAACATATTTCTTCACAAGATATTGCTTTAGGCATCATAACTATATTTAATACTTTTCATAATATCTTCTGATCTTTTGGTTTCATAACTAATTTTAACATTTACTTTCAATAGATCGGTATATATATTTGTCCATATAACTTTTGGTCATATTATGACATTTGCTCATAATTTTTTTTGACCATAGAGGTATTAATATCTCCTCAATTATGGTTTAATAGCCAAGATCAAAGATTATTGCCCTTCAATTATAATTTCATTGATACAATATGGTCATGTTCTTTTGTCACTCTTATAAAAATGTTCCTTGCTTTCAATAACACATAATCAATTTCTCTATATATTAGTCATTAGGACTATAGGAAAAATCTTTCAACTAAAGCTCTTTTATGCCATTTGTGATATTTGAACTATTAACCTTTAGGACTTTGATATTTGTCACTATTAGATCATTAAAGTGTCATAGATTTATCTTGTCATGTTATTTAAACGCATCCACGGCATTCTTTTACAAAAGAACCATTGCAAAGGTGATATGACTTCTAGTCATCTAATCACATGATCAAAAGTATTGTGGATTCTAGCCATTCAATAAAACAAAATTAAAATAATATTGTAATGAAATAAATTAAATTCAAATTCATAATCAAATATGGATAACAAATAAATCCAAATATAAATAATATTATATAATCATATATATAATACTGTAATAGATATAAAACAACATAATATGAACTAGATAGATATATATAAACAAACAATAGAACAAGAAGTATTGAAAAATAAATAAAATAAATAACACAATATTACAATGGGAAGATAACGAAATTAAATGTATAAAAAGAATAAATTGATAAATAACATAAAGGAACAACATAATATATAGCAAATATATAGAAAATTAAAATTGCATATGATAATAGGATAAAAAGAATAATTGAGTAAGGGGAAGTTAATAGAGAGAATTATTGCATACTATAAAAATATATCAATTTACAAAGCTTATACCTCAAATCTTCAGAGCAAATTCGTGCTTATAACGTGTTGTGAAAAATAAGAAAGGTACAAAGATTGAGATGAGGGGGATGAAAAGAATAAGAGGAAATTGGAGGAGAAATTAAGGAGGAATTTTCATTTACTTCATTGTCACAAATGTGTATACATCATCTCCGATTTACAAGATCCCAATATTGAAGATTAACCTCAAGAGTTACAAGAAGGGAATTAAGCAACATAATTATACGGGCCCATACAGATAGTATATAAACAATACAAATATTCAACAAATTTGATAGATGCATCTATAAGATGGTTACATGTGTTATTATTAGATTGCAACCTAAAGTTTGTAAGACTAATTAAGTAAATCATTATATATGTTGAGTGCATATTTTCAGAAAAGTGCGATCCAGAAAATTTCTATTGCAAACACTAGTGGCTTTATATCTTAGCTTTTCAATGATTATCATATATTATTTATTAGAAAATTGTTAAAAAGCCTACTTAGTAGAATGATCTAGCAGAATAATTTATTAAAGCCTCTATGAGTAGTTAGATCAATACTTTTAAGAATAAGATCTTCATTTCAGTCTTGACATATTTGGTTTGATATTTTGCAACACTTATACATATCAAGCCAACAAAATTCTCCTAATAAAATTGATTTTTGGTCAAGAGCCAAATATTTCCCTCTTGAAAGTTTAAATGTGTAATATTTATTACTATCAGCCCATCATAATGCATATAGATGAATATTTTAAAGAAAGTTGAGATGAATACTGGATAAAAATCTCCTTCTTGTCTCTAAATGAAATGAAAGGAATGAAATGATGTTTCTAAATGAAACAAATAGATTTAGGGGACTTATATTGCATGATTAATTGATTGTCATGCAACAAAATTTTCCCAACATGAGCAAAGTTTTCCTAACATGAGGGGGAGAAATTGAGTAGCTAGAAAAGATAACATATAGAATGCATTAATATTATCAAGTATAGATCCTCAAATATATGGTAGTATGAACCAGAAGTTCATCAAAGAATGCATTCATAAGATATTACAAAATATCTGCCAAATGCTATTAGTGATCTAAACGAGTATTACTAAATCTCATATTTCAGTTGAAAATGCTCTAATTAGTATAAATAAAAGTGAGACATGCCTGAAGCATGAGAAATTAATCAGTTCTAATATAATTATATCGGATATAAAGGAGCATGAAATTTAAAAGTTGTATTAAGAAGGCATGCGCTCTAAAAGAATGCCAAGATATAACTAATGGGGAAAAAAACCTAGAAGAGGTTTAGGTACCTAAAGAGTAATAAAAAGATCTCAATAAGTTATGTCACAAGAGAAAAAATAGAACTAAAAAAAAGATATTTGTCAAAAACATTTTGTGATGATAAGATCACGTGATTAAAATGAGGATCCCATATGTAGATATGTTACACAAAGCAAGTAGAAATTTGGCCAAAGGAAAAAGTAAAGGAAAAAGACGCAATGAAAATATTATTTCAATATGTGAAAATTGAAGACCTGCAGTCCAAATATATGAAATACAAAGTTATTATGTGATATATAAATATTTATGTGAAAAATAAAGATTTTCAAAAAGGTCTAATGAAGATTATGATAAGGCATATTAGATTTTGGTGGATAAATAATTTGTGCATACATTAGTAGTCTGGTGGTATATAAAAAGAAATGTGCGTCTATAAGATATTATTACAGTCTATGCATACGACTCACTAAATAGTGAGATTTACATGAAAACATATGAAAGACCCAAAAATGTCAAAAGCATGTCCATGAAAATAATGCAATATATAAAATGTTGCGTGGATTAAAATGATATGAGTATATATATTTAATTCAGGAAAAATGTATTGGAAAATAAATAATTTTGCATTTTACATGACTCATAGATCAAGTTATTGAATATTTAATGATGGCGAATGATGGATTTTTATTATGGCAATTTTATCTGCAAAAATAATTAAATGGACTGAACGTCCTATCTATTCGCTCTATAATAATATATATTTTCTCTACAAAAATATATACTTTGTTATTGATTTTTTTATTATTAAGTTTCTGTAGGTATACAAGTGAATAATGAAATTTATATTTGATATTGTAGTACTATGAAACTATTATATGAGATTATTGTGTTCAAACCAATTGAACATGTAGATGCAAGATATATCCTAATGATTTTCATAGTAACTTTTCTGTTGTTATTTTCACAATGTATAAGACATGTGGAGCGTATATTGATAACTCATCATATCCAGAAGATATGTTGGAGGAATATATTTAAAATTTTTATGTGATGGCAATGCATCATGTTTGGGTTGATTAAAAAATATACATAATCTAAAAAGGATTAGAAATAATCCAATTGAGAAGAAGCGATGTTGTTATCAGGGGGAGTAAAAGCGACATTATCATTAGAGCAATAAAAATCATGTTGTACTTTTTTCCTTAATTAAGGTTTTGTCCCACAGGATTTTTCTGTTAAGGTTTTTAACGAGGCAGTTTCAATATATATTGTGTACTCTTTTTCCTTCACTAGGTTTTTGGCTTACTGGGGTTTTCCTAGTAAGGTTTTAATGAGGCACAATGTTTGTTTATGAACATCCACGGAAAGTGTTATAAATCTTATATTATGTGGATGTTCATAACTCCTTAGCCTTTTAGGATTCCATCTCATAGTTAATGGCATTATACCTTATAACTCCCAAACTAAAGGGTTTCTAGTATTTATTCCCTATAACCTCCAATTGTATAATTATGTTACTTAATTCCCTTCTTTATGTACTTGTAACTCTTTAGGTTAATCTTCAATATTGGGATCCTATAAATAGGAGATGATGTACAGACATTTGTGATAATGAAGTGAATGAAAATTCCTCCTTAATTCCTCCTCCAATTTCCTCTTATTCTCTCCATCTCCCTCATTTCAATCTTTGTACCTTTTTTATTTTGTATAACACCATTATTATTGTTGTTGTTGTTATTGTCGTTGTTGTTGTTGTTATGCAAAAAAAAAAATAGGTTAAGTTTCTTATATTTATTATGCCAAATTTTTTGATTACATATGGCTATGTGTTTTTTTCTTGTTTCATGTGGATTTATAATTAAATGTTATCAAATTCTAATATTTCAAAAATAAAACATATTGATTGAAAAACTGAACATAATAAATATAAAAAACTTGGTACAAGTATTAATCTTATTTTACTATCCATCCGTCTTTTCCATATCCTCATATTATTGTGTTTCAAATCGAGGTTTCTAAAAGATTCACAGTTAGAGCTAATCTTATTTTATTATAAATACTCCTCCTATATACAATATTTTAATAAATAAAAATTAAAACATATAAAAATAATTAAATAAAATAATTAAGTAAATAAATTAGATGAATGCGCAAAATTAATTATAAAATATTTTAATAAATTAAAAAATACAAAACAAAAATATTAAAATAAAAAGTACAAAATGATAAATATATAAAATAAAATAAACAATATAAAAAAATCAAACCAAACAAGATATATATATATATAAACAAACAAAAAAATTAAATACGTATAAAATAAACATATAAGATAATAAATAAATCAAAAAATTAAACGAAAGTACAAAATAAATTATGCAATAATTTATCATAATAAAAAAAATTACAAAAAATACAAAAATAATATGTAAAAAGTAGAGAAAATTCCTTAAAAAGACACTTAAATAACCCAAATTCTTATTTAGGTCATTATATTTGTTAAACTCATAATCAAGTCACATAGCCCAAAGAGCAATTTTAAAATTTTATGAAATAACTTTGGTGCCCTTTCACTAGAAACCAAAAGAGAATTCTAAATTAATATGTTTTATTACGCAGTTAACAAGTTTCAATTGTAAATTAATAGCTTTATGTCTTCAAAATACACTAGCAATAAGTTTTTGAATAAAATTTGATTATAATAAAATCTTAAACATTAATAAATTCAATTACGCAGTTAATAAGTTTCAATTTTAAATTAACAGTTTTGTTTCTTCAAAACATGCAAGAAAACTTGATTACACTACAATCTTAAAAGTTAATAATATATTTTACTTCACAGTTAAAACGTTTCAATTCTAAATTCATGACTTTCTGTAACATTTGCAATAAGTCTTTGAATAAAACTTGATTACAATACAACCTTAAAAATTAACATTTTTTATTTTATTGTTAATGCGTTTTAATTCTAAATTAACTTTATGTTTCCATAAAACATTTACAATAAGTCTTTGAATAATATTTTACCACAATACAACCTTAAAAATTAATATACAACCTTCATTTCACTGGTAACACCTTTTAATTCTAAATTAATAACTTTTTGTCTCCATGACATTCTTGCAAGATTAAGGGAGAAAGATTTGATATAAAAACTAATTCATTGTTGCCTCCTTGATAGATTTTCAGACTTTGCAATGATTGATGTCAAGTATCTCTCGTTAATAGCTCTTATTAAGTCAAGTATCCTAATTAAGGTTTTGACAAATTCAACGATCCCAATAAAGATTTAAGTTATTTAAGTGTCTTTTTAAGACATTTTTTTCCTAAAAAATAACAGATATATTAACTATAATGTGGAAATAAAATAAATTAATAAAAATAGATAAATAAAAAAATTAATTAAATAAAAAATGTAAGAGAATAAATAATTAAAAAATTCTTATATAAAAACAAAATTTTAAATTATGCAAAAAAAATATAATGCATAATTCAAATAAAATTAAGTAAACAAAAACACAAAATAAATAATTAAACAAAATTTTAAATTTCACATGGACTGCCAAATCTGGAGTTGGAAAAGGTTTTGATGGCTTCACGAGCAATCTCTCTAGCAGACTTCCCCATGCTCTAGGGAACTAAGGCTGCGAATGAATTTGATCTCCTACAGCAAAACCAAAAAAAAAAAAAAGATTAGGAGTGAGTCGAAGCCATCTGAGGACCATTCTCAGGCTGAAGATGGAGTATCGTATGTGAATAAGGTGAAGGGAGTGGAAAATGGAGGGGATCAGAGTAGTATGGAAAGTGAGATGAGGGAGAAAGAGGATTTTGGTATTACGGTTATTCATTATACGAAAGGGAATTTTCATATCCCTGAGATTGTGATCTCGGAGAAAGGGAAAAAGAAATTATGACAACCATATGTTAAGAGTGTGATTGTAAGCTATTAGAGTGGACCTTGAGTTTAAGATCTCTGGAGTCAAAATTGCAAACAATGTGGGGAAGAAATGGATCCATCTCTACCATGGATTTAAGAAATGATTTCTTCGTAATTAAGTTCACAAGCTAGGAGGATTATAACAGGGCTCTAAGTGATGGTCCGTGGCTAATTTCATATCACTAGATTGTGCGTGAATGGAGAGCTCACTTCAATCCAATGACAGAGGTGTTGAAGGATGTGTTGGTTTGGGTTCGCTTGTCTGATCTACTGTTGGAGTGTTACGAGGAGACAATCTTGTAGGCGATAGGAGACCAAGTAGGAAAACAATAAAGATGGATACAATGATGCTCTTCCAAATAAGGGGAAAGTTTATGAGGTTGGGAATTTAGGTAGATCTATCTGAACCTCTACTGCCACAATTCATAATAGAGGGAAGGCAATTTGCTATGGAGTACGAGGGTTTACATCAATTATGCTATCATTGTGGGAAGTATGGGCATGTAGAATGTGATTGTAAGAATAAGATGGAAGATAATAGCAGTAAAATGGAGGAGGATTTAAAACAAAAAGGGAAAGAGGCTGCTAATAGTCTCTATGGAGTCTGGACTTTAGTGCAAAAGAGAAGAGGAACTAGGAGGATAGAAGAAGAATGCAGGGGCACAAAGAATATGGGAGGTTGGAAAGAAGGGAATGGCTCCCGTTTTAAGGTTTAATAAGTAGAAGAAGTTGATGTTGGAAGGGAAAGGCATGTTGATGCGAAAGCTATAGTGCCAACCTTGATGCATTATGGTGGAAAAAAGAAGTCAAAGACTGTTGATGATAGAACCTGGGAAGATATTGTGGTAGAATGGAAGTTACAAGGGGGAGGGTAGGAGGTGAAGCATGTAACAGCACCCCACAATAGTGTTAGGCGCCTCAAGAGAAGTGTGAGGGCAATACAAGTTAGGAAAAAGGAGTGTGGAGAGATAAGTGGCGTGAACAAGGAGTGTGTTGAAACTAGAGGATGTTTGCAAGAGCTAGATGTTAACGCAGTGGATATTAGCTGTGTTTGTATGGATGGGAAGGAGATTTTGATTGAGAATGGAGGGCACCCACCAGACGGAAGTTCAAAAGGAGAGGAAAAGGAGGATAAGTTTTCGGAGGCCATGGTTTGAGAGTAGTTTAATGAGGATCAATTGATTAATCTTCTCTTGTGTTGTATGGATAAAAACACCTTAATATGAAATTGCAGAGTTGTAGGAGGAAGGGAGTTTAAAAGAGATTTGAGGATGATGATTCATTTGAAGAAACAAGAGGTGGTTGTTCTCTTAGAAATGTATGTCCCAACCATGAGAGCACAAGGGTTTTTTTGTGGCTTGGGTTTTAGTGATGTGGTGGCAATTGAAAGGGCTGGTTTTGCTGGTGGAATCTAGGTGGCTTGGAATAAGAATCAGATTCATTCGGAATGTGTGGAGAGGCATCCTCAATATGGGTTATTTAAAATTAGTTTTGATTGTGAAGAACCTTGGTGGGCGGTTTTTGCTTGTGGAACTCCTAAAGATAGGGAGAAAAGGGAGTTTTGGGGGAAATGGAGGTGTTAGCTGAGGAAAGAAGAAGGAATTAGAAGGAGGCAGGTTAAGTTTCTTAGTTTTGTTTTGATCTTGGCCTTATTTTGATGTTTTAGGCTTCGGCCCCTTTCTCTACCAAAAAAAGAAAATGAAGTTGGAAGAGAATTTCTCCACAGCTTCGCTACCACAATCTGTTGAAAATGACAAATGAAGGGGGCACCTAATGTGCAGACATGATGTTTGTAGCGGTTTTGGCAACAGCTGCTACAAGTAGTTAGTGCCCTCTCTTATTTTCTAGCAGTTGTCAACAAAATTGTTATCCAAGCCATTGCATGTCAACACCAAACATTGATTCTCGCAACACTTTGTAGTGGCTTGTGCTAGAACCGCTACTACTGTTGTTGCAGCTATGTGCCTGTTTGGTAAGGTGTTTGAGGGAAGGAAAAGTAGCCTATAAGTGTAACAAGTTAGTTGGTAAATTTGGGAGCTATTTGTCACAGCTTTTGGCCAATCTGATTTATGGGTCAAAAGTTACTTTTTTAAGTACGATTGTAAAAGCATCTATCCCGTTGTGAATAGCTTATAAGTAGCTTTTCAATCATGATTTACGGAATACGAGGTAAGTATGTGAGAGAAATTTTGTCTTGACTTGTATGAAACATGTTTATAAGTAATTTCAATCATGTATAAAATTTACTTAGCAAAAGTAGCTTTTCAGAATTAAAAACATTTTTGCCCTTATGTTTATGTTGTTCTTTGTTTCTCTCTATATATTCTTTATACTTCCTAATCAGTTTTTAGTTATTTACTTTTAATATTCTCTTAAGTGAAAATAATTTTTAAGAGTTTTTAAAATATTTTTAATTTTTAATATTAGTTTTCATCTTATATTTACATAAATTATGCAGTATATTATCCAATTAATTGTGTAATATTATATGGTTAAAAATTTTCATATTACTATTATTTCTAATTTAAATATATTTTATTCACCAAATATATTTTATAAATTCATATTTTAATTATTTTTTATTGTTTAATAAAAGTCATATCCATTTTAGTCATTCTATAAACTAAACTTGTTTATTCAATTATAATCCATACAATTTTTTTGCTTTACAAACCAATTTTTATAAGAGTTAATCCAAACATAAATCACATTATCTAATCTCACTTTTCTAAAAATCATATTAAAAATAAATTGCTTTTTCTACCACCAATCCAAACGAACCTTATCTCATTTTCTAAACATATTTGTAGCAATTGTTAAGCCACTACAAAGTTTGCGACTTTTGGATTTTTGTAGCGGTTTTCTAATCAAAATCATAGCTTAAAAAACACTACAAGTATGACGTACCAATAACAGTTCTAGAATTTGAAGCGTTGCAAATTTGTAACGTTTTGATTTTAACCGCTATTATGGTCAAACATGGCAGCGTTTTTTTTTTTTTTGGGATCCGCGACGAAACTATGTCTCTTTTGAGTGTTATTTCTAAGACGATAGTTAGTTTCTTAAGTCCTAGGAAAAGAAAAGTGGCTGTTATACTAACATTGCAGGCCGAAAAAACTATTACTTTAGACAAGCCGAGTTTTTAAAGTAAGCCGAGTTTAAAGTTTGCCTTTGGCCCAATGAGTGTGCAATGTTATCATAAGTTTTTTTTTGTTTTGTGACAACCATTTGTTTGATGTGGTTGACTAATTTTGATTTGAGCGTTATTGGTTTCCATCATCTTGTGTTGTTAGCCAACATTGCTTTATAAAAAGAGGGTTGTTAATTACATTTTTTTTCAATTTTATATCTTTATAATTTTTCTATGCGCAGGGTGAGATTGTATATAAGAATTAATGCTTTTAAAAAGGATGTATTTGACTAGGGTAAATTGGAATTTTTGTTTTCAAACAATATCTGTGATTTAACTTCTCTCTCTCTGTTTTTTTTTTTGGGGGGGTTCAGGTGAGATAGTTAGAAGATACTTATGTGTATGATGGAATAGGATAGATAAGTAGGTGGGAGATATTGCAATTCAACACTTTTTGTAACTTGAGACTGTTAATGCTTATCCTTTTAATCCAAAAGATAAATAGGATAGAATGTTGTATACATATTCAAACATAAGAAACTAATTTTCAAATATATTTTCTTAGATTCATGAATGTTCAATTTACCATTTATTGTTTCAGATCTCAAATTATTCTATTAGCAACCAGATTTTGCCAACTCACAAAATTTATATCGAGTGCATTTAATTAGGATGTATTAACATTCACAACATTAAATTTAGATGGTCGAGAAGAAATTTGACTCGTCCTATTTAAGGTGAATTTCACTCAAGAACCTTTCAGTGAATTTGCTGATCCTATTTCTTATTGTATGGTTCTCTTTAGCAATTTTTTTTTTTAATTTGCTGATCCTATTTCTTATTGACTAACAAAATTATACAAATGGTTGTGATGATCTAGCTAAATCGACATTCTATACCATCTTCACTAGTTGAAAAATCCTAATTCATCACAGTTGATACACAAGCTAAAAATTGAATCATCGAGATTATTCATGTCAATGACACAAGGTATTATATATGTGGTTTTCTTTGTTTGTTGCCCCTTTTCTTTATTGAAAAAGTATGAAATTATCTTGAATTATCATAATGAGACACTGTGCTTTGTTGCTTTTGTGTATTAGATTTTATCTTAATCCTTTCTTTATTTTTCCTTGTAGTGCATATTCTTTCAGTTATTTTATTTTGTAGTTATATGTTGTTTATAACAATAAACTTTAGCAAGAGGTTTATGAAAAAAAAGTATTTAGTGCGAGGGTTTTATAATGAGTGGTTAGCAAGTTATCATGGGAACAAAAGTCAATAGTTGAATTTCATAATATTAATTGCTTTATGTGGTTACTAAGAAGGTTGGGAAAATAAATAACATGTATGGGTTTTTAGCAATTTCTGGCATTGGGTATTCTTTTGAAATGGAAGAGATTAATATCCATAATGACATGTCTATTTGTAAAATTTAGCTCTTCATTTGTTGGTCAGCAAGTATTTGATAACATTTGTATTTGTAAAAGAAAATGTCGCAAGAAATTAAATTTTCTTTCATTTCGCTTCACTTGCTTACAAATATTCACGCAAAATCATCATGCTTCTTTTAACCATCTTTCTTTCATTTTCATGCTTTCTTATAATCATCGCAAGGGGATATAAGCTTATAATTACTCACCTATTATAATATGTGTTTGGTAGGTTTAAGAGAATATGATCAGATGAAGCCACTATGGAATATCTAGGTGAACGGCGACTGGCCAATATTCCCCGAGTAGGTGAAAGGGTCTATTATTTTCCCCAAGGGCACATTGGGCAAGTATCTTTTGACCCTTTGTGTAATTGTGTCATTGTTGCTATTTTACCAAGTCATAGTTGCTTTCAAATCATGCCAAGATATCTTTCTTTCCAATTTCACTTACACACACACACACACATGAATTTTTTTTTATTTCTAATATTGTAGCTGCGTTTCTCGACAAAGTAGGAATCCCACCGTGGAATCACTCATTTTAATCTTCCTTCTCAGATTTTATGTGGAGTTATAAACATTAAGCTTTTCGTGCTAAGGATGTTTTGTTAGTATTTTTATTCTACCTTGTTTGTAAGATGTCTTCTTCATTATTTGTAATCATCATAAATTACTTATTTTCTAGATCCGACCAAATACTGGTGAAATTTACTTCTTGTTCATTCTGCTTCCTGAAACAGAAGTGAGAATTTCTCATGCCTTCTACTTTGTCTACTTCAAGTCTTTTACTATGTTCGGTTCACAAGAAAATGAGAGGGATCTAAATAGGACTTCTCTATATGCATATATAGAATTTCAAGTTACTTGGTCTTTTTAAATATGTCCTTATAACTAAAAGGTGCATTTTATTGGTTATTTAGTCTGATCTAACAATTCCAGATCCAACCCCATCTAAAATACAAGAACATATGGAATACACTTATTTTGGGAAATGTTAATGGCTTCTATTACTAGCGCACATGGAGTGTCAGCTTGGCAAGAGAGCTTCTTCTGTGATGTCAAGCCAGAGTATGCATCAAGAGTACTTGTGCCTGCATCACATGCAATCCTGGTTGGCACTATGTTTTCGGTCTATTACAAACAAAGGCTAGGTTTGTGTACATTGACTTGTGCTATACAAATCATTAGCATATATAATGTAACATATTTTTTATTACTATCTCATTCAGGGCTAGCCAGTTTGCTATTCATTTGAAATATATAAAGGCGGCGAATAATAACATTCATGTTGGCATGAGGTTCAAGATGAGATTTCACTTTTTTAGAGAGAAGACTCACTTGAGATAAGGTTGGTCCTCTTCTAAGTTGTTATCATGATTAAAGGGTGTCATGTTTCATTCAACATTTGTGTTCTAATGATATAGGACTTACTTGTTGAGTTAGTCTTAGTCCTAAATATAATAACTATTTTTCATATTTATTAATGTTTCATAAATTACTCCTACTGATACTCCCTCAATTATAACCAAATATGGGAGGAAAGGAGGATATTAAGTAGAATGATTATGGTGTTTTAGGAAAAACATACCATATTTCTTATAATCAAATAACTTAATTAACTTTCTTAATCTAATCAAATTAGTTAAACAGATCTTACATTAAGGAGCGGAGTAGTATGATTTTTTTTTGTCAGTTTCTTCGGTCTATTGTTGGCATTGGAGATTTCTCTCCAGAATGGCCAAGTTCTAAATCGAAGTCATTGAAGGTCTGGTACTTGTTCTTAATTACACGTCTAATGGTGCTTCTATGATCACTTGTGTCATCGTGGTTCTAAAAGTATGTATGATGTCTTCTTATATTAGGTTGCGGGGGATGAACTTGAAATAACCTCAAGGCCGGAGAGAGTTTCCCCATGAGAAATAGAGCCTGTTGGAGCTTCTAGTGTTCCAAATGTTTCTAATCCAATAGCAGTCCTTTTTTGTTTTTTTTGGTCCAAATCCAGTAACAATTCAGAGCAAAAGTTTAAGCCCACTCGTAATTCATATTCTAGTATGAGAGACTTCAACCCCCATTACCTCTATCTATTTCGTTAAGTTAGTACTAACGTGACTATGAATTTAATTCTGTATAGAAATGACTTCTAACTCATCAGCTTCTGCATTAGTGAACTCCAATAATAGCTCTAGACGAGTGGATGGAATATGGCCAGCTTCTTCACTTTTGAATGAATCCCCTTAAGTTTTCTTTCTGAACTCGGAAAGGACAAAATTGATCCCGTGAAGGTAGAGTATGCAATCAACCGTTGCCTCTTTTGTCTATTTCAGTCGGTGTTCACAGTTCTAAGCATAAGTCATAACGCCAACAAATTTTTAAAAAATTGTTTTTAAAGCCAAAAAAAAAAAAAAAAAGAGGTGGGTTCGATGGTCGGATTGGGAAAATGGCCACTAGCAGACTCACCCACTTTATTACAACAAATATTTAGGTTAAGTTTCTTTATATTTAGAGAAAATACAATAAAAAAAATGACAAATAAGGCATCCAAATAAATAAAATGACAAAGAAAGCATCAGCTACTAATTTGGAATTTTGATTTTGAATTTTACAAAATATATAGTGGGATTTACAGTTTTCATAGTGACAGTTACTACTTCATCAATGGGTTTTGCAACCTATTTTGAAGGGTTGGGCAAGTTTTCTGTAAAAAAAAAAAATAATTCCATGCCAAATTTTACAAACACATAGTGGGATTTACAACTTTTATAGTGAGATTTACTACTTAGTTAATGGGTTTTGCAACCTGTTTTGAGGGGTTAAACAACTTTTCTGTAAAAAACAATACAATTCCACGTTGAATTTTACAAAACACATGGTGGGATTTACAACTTTCATAATGAGAGTTACTATTTTGTCAATGAGTTTTGCAACATATTTTGAGGCCAAAAATTAAAATTCCAGATTGGTACCTGATGTCTTCTTTATCATTTTATTTATTCAGATACATTATTTGTTATTTTAAAATTCAGAAAATATTTTATTATTATTTTTCCTTATATTTATTATATCAAATTTATTAATCACATCTAGGCATGTCTTTTATTTTTTTAATGTGAATTTATAACTAAATAATAGTATTTTAAAATATAATATATAATTTATACGTGATTAAAAAACTTAACATAATAAAGATGATAAAGAATTATCTTTACGGGGTATGACCTCACCAGAAACTTTGGTCAATATAAAATAGCGTCCATCTGTAAGCAGCCGCATTATCCTCAATATTTTATTCTTTCCTTTCTGAACTTCTAGAAACGGTCCTCTTGGGCGCGTCGAACCATGGTACATTTTCAGAGATCTGTATCCCCTCATTTCTTGTGAACGGGGCGTGTCCCCTAATTTCAAAATACATATTTTAAATTCCATTAAAAAATTACATTTGTCTGAATCATATGTACACGCTCTCCAAGGTAAAAAAAAAATCATATATGAATGCCCTCGAAAATATGTATGCGCAACAATGGGCCCAATCAAAAGCACGGACAGAAGAGCGTGAAAAACATATACGAGATTGATCTTTTCCCCATGATTTAAAATATAATAAATAAATAAAATTTAAAATGTACTTTATAAAGATAACTTTTAAATTACCAGTTTTTCAAAAAAAAATTATTTAAAATTATCAACTGAAAATTTTAAATCTAAACCATCAAAACTATATTTAGATGGTATAAATATCATCATAATGATAAGTATTTAAACTGATTTTTTGATGGATGCTGCATTGAAAAAAAGGTGGGGTGGAATATGCAATGAAATTACAAATTTAATTTATACTAATTAAAAAAGATAGTCGTACAACTGAAAAATGTTTGGGAGAATCCAAAAAAAAACCGTTAAACTTCAAAATTTCAAATTAGAAATTACTATAAAAATGTATTGTTATTTGCTTTTCTAATATAGTTATTTTCTTTAGAAGTATGGTAATTAATATTGATTTCGAATTTTAAAATTCAACAGTCATTTTTTTCAGAAATTTTCTCAAAATGTTTTGTTATCTAGATTTTTTGTTTATAAAATAAGACAAGGTGTTATTTATATTTTTAATATGCAAATAAATAAGAAATTCTAAGATAAATAATAAAATAACTAATTTTTTTCATATTTCAAGATGTTCAAGGTTAAAACTTTTTAAAAGAGAACACACCAACCTTTATACTTTTTAAAAGATATAGGTGTGATAAATTAGAATAAAACATATTTTTATTTTTTATAACAAATTATAAAATACAGCATGTTATATGTATTAAGATTAATTAATTTTTAGTTCTTAGGATTATCTGTTAGGTCAAAAGCCTAAAATATTATTTAACTTGCTTATAATTATATTATATTAATTTATAATACTCCTCCGGTCCTTATTATAAGACCCAATTTGACTTTTTATTTGGTCCTAATTATAAGACCCAATCCATTTTCTCTCTTATATTTATGCATTTTTTTCCAAGATAATCCTTCTAATAATGATAGTTTTAGCCAATATACTTAATTAGCAAGGATATTTTAGGAATAACAACACTTATTTATTATAAATAACCACCTTAACTTACTTCCTTAATCTCCTCAAATAAATCAATTGGGTCTTATAATTAGGACCGGAGGAGTATTATTTTATCATTTGACCATTTAAGAAAAATCCTATTTTTCAATACCCTTTATTATCTTTTTAAAATCCCTTGTTCTGCCTTATCCATTAAAATTCTTTTTTACACCAATTACATCATTCAAATAATCTAATTAAAATATCCTTTAATATTCCAAATTATTTTATCCTTTAGCTGTATCCATTATTATGTTATTATCCGTCTACCTTTTGGTATCCTTATTTTTTTGGGTTTTAAATCAGAGTTTCTAAAACATTCTTAGTTATAGTCGGTCTTATTTTCTTATAAATATCCTTTCTATATACAAATAAGTTGAGTATAGATATTATTTAATTTGTTTTGTGACAAGCATGACTTGTTGTTTTGTGTGGGCGTGATTCCAAATTCTTCGATTACGGTTACAGTCCATGAAATGAAATTTTAAAGCAACCGTTGATTGGAGAGCGGAAATTGAGGGTTGTGGGATTGCCGATAAAATGGAGAAGGCGATGAATATGTGCTCAGGCCAAAGCCAAATCTGCAATAGCCATTGAGACATTTGAATACATATATGAATGAGAACAACAGTGTTAATATCAGGCAACTGAAAATATAATTTATTAATTAAATGGCCTAAATTAAAATTTGATATAAATTTAAAAGGCCAAACGTATATATTTATCATAAAATTATTATTAATATTATAATATAACAGCAAAATAAAATCAAGTAGAGTTTTTTTCCCCAAAATTAAAAGAATTAATTTATTTGTAAGTTTATGTTTGACACACTTTGACAAAATCTTATAGGTATTTTTGCACATTTAAGTAATGACATTTTACGTGAATTTTGTTGATTTTTTTGCTTTGATTTTAGTCTAAGAGTACTTTTGCATATCTAAAAAGCATATGGTATTGGATGCATTTTTTTAGCTTTTATAAAGATTCACGAGTATTGTTATACCTTTATCCTAAATTAAATTCTTATCAATTTTTATTAAATCCAACACTATATTTCATTGTGTCAAATCTCCAATCTTGTCCTACCTTTTTTTTTTTTAATCTCCCTCCCCCCCAAAAAACATCTATAGAGGGGTCAAAACCCACAAGCCTCACATTCAAAAAGAATTTCAAGAAGGCGCATAGTGTCATTGGATTGGAAGGCTCACAATGAGTAATGATCCTTTGAAAGATGTAGCAATCAAGGAGCAGGACCATTACCGTCAGAATCTAACCCAAAAATGCGAATCGCAGCCGCCATGTGAGATCTGTCTCTATTGAAGCCCTTAAATTTGATTATTGCCATAAACATCAAAGACGCCAACCTTAAAAACTCAAAAAGATAAGAAAAAGCGAGAATTTCGATTAAGGACCGCAGATGGAAATTAATATTAAACAGCCCCTAAAAAATCTGAAATTTCACTGCACGACTAAAGGACCAAACTGAATTAATTTAAGAAAGGAAAAAACATTCTTGCCCCTCAAACTATGACTCTGAAGCTCTTCCTTCTTTTTTTCTTAAAATTGTCGATAACCCAACCTTTTCTCTCTCTCACTCTCTAAAAAATCCAGATCTTTTGCTGTCTTCACTGTTCCGATAAAGAGAGCCTTCACCGTCACTACTATTCCAGTATGGAGTGCATTCACTGTCGGTGTTGTCTTGGCAACAAAAGCCTTTGCATCGCCATAATCTCTCTCTCTCTCTCTCTCTATTTCTGTATAGTGGGTTTAGTTTGGGTCGTTTTAAAATTCTGAACCTTATAATACTGCAAAATCTTTCTCCATTTCTTCTATTTTAGATTTTATGGGTTTGGTTTGGGTTGTTCTGAAATTCTAAATTAGTGAGAAATTTTTTTACTACTCAGATTTGAGATAAAATTATACAGTTGGTTGATTTTAGATTCACACCGTTGAAGATTGAGAGTAAGTCTTTTATTTCCTATCATGAATTGTATTATAAATTTGCAAATTCCACTTTTCCAGAAAAAATAGTGATTTGGTGCTGTGAAAACTCGTATTTTTATTGTGAATTCACAAATTCATGTTGCAAACATCTATTGTGTTTAATTATTGAAAATTGATTGAAACTAATACTTGAATGATGTGCAATAACATGTCATATATAACTAGCGGTGGAATTAAATGTATATGAGCTCATTGATTATTGAGTTTTTATTGTTGCACCTGTGTGAATGTATTAATTGTTCTTATCTTTGTGCCATAGGAACAACACACTGTACTAAAGTCTGAGTTGTTGTGGAGGCTCACTACTTATAGAAAAAATACGAAGTCAGTGCTGTTGTGAAACTGCTTCAACCAATAAAGACACACAAAAAAAATGATGACATAGCAATTGTTATATTTCTATCCGAGATGTAATTTAAACTACTTTAGAATGTGTTCAAATTTGTGTATAGAGAATTTGTACAATTTCAGGTTCGGGAATATATATTATGAGTATGTTTGATGTCAATTAATTCTAATCTTTTGGTTATCCCTATTAGTTTATAAGTATATGATGTACTATTGACAAATGAAATTAGAGAATTTGCAGCAAGGATACATTGCTTAACAGCTTTATGTTTTAGAAATGTGGCTGTCATATTGACAATTGAAATTAAAAAATTTGCAAGAAAGAAATGTATATTAACAACAAAAACACGTCCATTTGTAAGTGAACTAGTTGAATTGAAGAAGATGAACATAATAATTTACAAGTCTAGAAGGGACCATTTACAAGTGGAATTAAACAATTTACGACACAAATACGCCCATTAATAATAGAAATAGGTCCATTTGCAAGTGAATTTATTTAATTCATAAACACAACAATTCACAAGTCTTTGAGCGATAGTTCATAAGTGGAATTAGAAAACTTGGGACTCGATTACGCCCATTAACAACATAAATACGTCCATTTGCAAGTGAATTTATTTCATTCATAAAGTTGAACAAAATAATTCACAAGTCTGAGAGCGATGGTTTACAAGTAGAATTAGGACATTTGCAATATAGATACACCCATTAATAACATAAATACATTTATTTGCAAGTGGATTAATTTGTTCTGCATTTACATATTTGTCAGCCAATTTCAGTACAGTACTTCATATATCGTTTTGCTTTCTAAAGTTTTCACAGATTCGCCTCTTGCATGGAAGATGCCAAATAATTGCTTTTCACTGTTGCTAGCCATATATGATACGTTGCTGCATATCATTCAAGTATTAGTTTCAATCAGTTTTCAATAATTAAACACAGTAGACGTTTGCTACAAGAATATGCAAATTCACAACAAAAATACGAGTTTTCATAGCATCAAATCACCATTTTTTGGAGAAGTGGAATTTGCAAATTCATAATACAATTCATGATAGGAAATGAAGGACTTACTCTCAATTTTCAACGGTGTGAATCTAAAATCAACCCAATGTATAATTTTATCTCAAATCTAAGTAGTAAAAAAATTTCTCACTGATTCAGAATTTTAGAACAACCCAAACCAAGCCCATAAAATCTATAATAGAAGAAATAGAGAAGGATTTTATAGTATTATAAGGTTCAAAACTTCAGAACAACCCAAACTAAACACACTGTACAAAGAGAGAGAGAGAGAGATTATGACGACGTGAAGGCTCTTGTTACTAAGACAGCACCGACGGTGAATGTACTCCATACTAGAATAGTAGTGACAGTAAAGGCTCTCCTTATCGGAACTATGAAGACAGCAAAAGATCTAGATTTTTCAAAGAGTGAGAGAGAGGAACGGTTCGGTTATCGACAATTTTAAGAAAAAGAGGAGGAAGAGTTTCAGAGTCACAGTTTGAGGGGCAAGAATATCTTTTCCTTTCTTAAATTAATTTCAGTTTGGTCTTTTGAGACTGCAGTGAAATTTCATATTTTTTTGGGGATTGTTTAATGTTAATTACCATCTACGGTCTTTAATCAAAATTTTCCCAAAAATGATAAACATCAATAAGACGAACATCTCCTCCCCTTGCTAGAGTGGGGGAGGGAGATTCCATGGAAGATATTTGCTCAACCGACAAGAAAAATGCTTCCACTGCCTCAAAAATTCGAGAGGGGAGAGAGAGAGAGGGGGGGGGGGCACGAAGTAGTTAGCTAGTTATCCCCCCCTCCCCCGGATTATACATATATGAACTTTTTACTAATTCATCATGATTAAAAAAGTAGTTAAATCAATTTAATACAATTAGCATGTCAAATATTTGTATTACACTTGTACAATTGTTCTTCTCATTTAATGGAGTGTTTTGAGTCTTAACGATCAATAATGACTTTTTGCCAAAAAAAAAATTGTGCATTACTAAGTAGGGGTATTTTTAATAAAAAAAAAATTTAATGTCGAAAATATATTCTATATAAAATATCACGATAAGATGTTCAAAAGGGAATAATTATATGCTAATGTTCGCGATTCTTATTAAGAATTATGTAGAGGCTAGAATCAGCACCTCTTTTTTCATAATTGTTTCTGGCTAATCTTAGAAGTAAAATTTTAATCTTTTTTATATTTAACCCCGGGGGGGTTTTTTTTGAAATATAACGACTACAGATACATCAAAATGCTCTAACATAACTGTATTGAATGTGATTCTTAATAATAATAAAAATTCCAGTGATATATATATATATATATATATATATATATATTGCCACTTGGAAAGAGATATGAAAGGGTTCGGTGTGACTTAATTCTGAACCTGGATTCTCCTTTCTGGATGCACTTTCTTTATATTATTTTGACAAGGAGGCTAAGTTGTTCGGCCAAAAGACAGAAAAAGAAGGCTAATTGAAATTTTATTTGAGGATGGAATTTAAAAAGTGAAAACATTTTTAGTATAAAATATTTAAATCATTCCAAATACTTTCTAGATAACAGTATAAAAAATTATTAGATGGATTTTCAATATTATTTTTAAAAGAATAATAAATGAAAATATCTCAAAACATTTGAATATTATATCATAAACTATAGAATAAAATATAACAACATCGCGTTTCTGTTGCTAAAATTACACAAAGATCCATTTCTATTGTCAGAATGTACGCTTTAATCCAATTTCAATACCGTGAGGAATATTTTGTTAAAAATTCTCAATTTTATTATGTGCAAATATAAACTAAAATTTAAAATTATTAATTCATCATTTGTGATCTAGTTGCCTGCTTACCCCACTTCCAATTTAAAGAACTTTAAATAATTAATTATAGTAATATTTAAATAATTTTAATAAAATAATTGTTTTCAAATTCATAAAATTTAAAGAAAAATAATTATGAATTACAGTGACTAATTTATTATTTATTATATTAAATTCCTACTTCATTAAGTTTCATTATAAAATTTTATTTAAGGTTTTTTTTTGTACAAACATGTCTGAAATATTATCTTTTTTTTTCTTTGGTGAATGTCTGAAATATTATCTTAAATTAAAGAAACTTCTCTAAAAAAAACAAAGTCAATTCTGTAATTTTTTTTTTAGCTTTTTTACCAGATAATTATATTTTATAAGCTTTAACTTCAATGCCATTTTTCTTTTGGTACAATCAATGTCATTTTCTTTCAACTTCCAAACCTGCCATCAAGCGTGGTGACTGGGGAGCTTGTGTCTGTTGTGGCACAGGGGGGGAAAAAGGCTTGGGGGCTTTGTACACGTTGTCAATGGAGAGAGAGTCCCATATCAGTCTCCCTGAATTTTCATCATGCGCCTACTCTTCTTTGAAGCTTCCGTGTACAATACTTTGGATTGCGTCAAACCTTCGTTTTTCTAAAGCGTAGGTAAACTCTCCCTTTTTGGCTTTAAAGAAATCTCGCCTTTGTCGATTATACGTTTCTTCAATTCTTGTCCCATGGAGGCTCAGAGCCATCATCGATATTTGGTCAGTCTTGCGATGTGCTAACATTAATTTTATGCTATTAATCGCAACTATCTTATTGAAGAAATAAGAATTAAGAACTTTCGCAGTTTTTTTCTGTGCTAAACTGCAATTCTTTTGGTATCTGTTCTAATCCGGTTGAAGTTGATCCTCCTTACCATAATCCCATTTCCATTTCTCAAACGATCTATCTACTTTGCATCATCAAAAGTAGAGTTCTGTAGTTTTTTCTTTTGTTTTTTTTGAGCTGAGAGTTCTGTAGTTTAATCATGGATAATTCTGCGTCTTCATCACCACACCGGTACCCAAGCCCCTATGGATACCATAGTAGCCCTCCTCCTCCTTATCCACCTCCAGCTTCAGATCCAACGGCACCTCCTCCTTACCCTTATGCATTCAATCATTCACATTCCTTCAACCATCCCTATCCCCCACCTCCTGCACCATTTGATCATAGCCGTTACCCTCCACCACCAGACTATAGCCGGCCCCCTCCACCGCCGGATTATAGCTATACTAGTCCACCATCTGACTTTAATTATCCCCCTCCACCACCGTATTCTGCTCCTCTTCCTTATCCTTATCCATACCCCATTCCTTCAGGGATTCATAACACCCCTCAGCCTCCCCACCTTCATAGTTTTCAGTATGGATCATCTCATTATCCTCCCCAACAAACCGAGGCAGGTCCATATCCCCAGAGTCAATCTCTTTCCCATTCACGTGCAAATAGCTTCTCTGGTTCTCCCCAGCATGAGAGAATGAGTTCTGCTGGGGAAATATCGTTGCAAAGTAGTCATAGTTTCAGTCCTTCTAGGACTTCTGCATACCCACCTTTGGATGATCTTATGGGAAAAGTTAGCTTGTCTGATAGCCAGCCAACCGCTCCTGCATCACCCCCTGCACCTGTAGGGCAGCAACTGGCACATTCCGTTTCAGTTCCCCACCAAGATAAGAGAGAGGAATTTTATGGTTATCCCAATAACTCATTCTCTGGATGTGGATCTTCCTACTCTGGTCGGATCGATTCATCTAAACTGTCATCTTATTCAGGCTCATTTAATGATTCGAGGCATAGTCAGAGCTTGCAGATTGTTCCATCACGGAATAAAGGGTCATTGAAAGTTTTGCTCCTACATGGAAATTTAGATATATGGGTTCTTGAAGCCAAAAATCTTCCAAATATGGACATGTTCCACAAAACTTTAGGGGATATGTTTGGTAAATTACCAGGAAATATGGGCAACAAAATTGAGGGAACTATGAGTAAGAAGATTACTAGTGATCCTTATGTAACAATTTCAGTATCCAATGCTGTAATTGCAAGGACTTTTGTGATTAGCAACAGTGAGAATCCTGTTTGGACTCAACATTTTCATGTTCCTGTTGCACATAATGCTGCTGAAGTGCACTTTGTTGTTAAAGACAGTGATGTGGTAGGTTCACAGTTCATTGGCACTGTATCAATTCCTGTGGAACAAATATACTCAGGGGAAAGAATAGAAGGGACCTATCCCGTGCTGAATAATAATGGGAAGCCTTGTAAGCCAGGTGCTGTCTTGAGCTTATCCATTCAGTACATCCCAATTGAGAGACTGAGCATTTATCACCAAGGCGTTGGAGCAGGACCAGAATACGCTGGAGTTCCTGGCACTTATTTTCCTTTAAGGAAAAGTGGAACTGTCACTCTATATCAAGATGCCCATGTTCCAGATGGCTGCCTCCCTAATGTCATACTTGACCAAGGGATGTATTATGCACATGGAAAATGTTGGAGAGACATTTTTGATGCCATACGTCAAGCTCGGCGTTTGATTTATATTACAGGATGGTCAGTATGGCACAAAGTTCAGTTGGTAAGGGATGTTGGTAATCCATCAGGTTATGCACTGGGCGACCTTCTAAGGACCAAGTCACAGGAAGGAGTCAGAGTGCTTCTCCTTATTTGGGATGATCCTACATCGAGGAACATTTTAGGTTATAAAACAGTGAGTAATGCAATTGTCTGCATGTGCACATGGTTACTGAATCTTGTTACATTACATCATTTAATATTTTTTGGGACTATTTGATTAATTTTGAATGTGTTTCTTAATTAATTCCCCCTACTAATTTATTTTTGTGTTTCATTGGTTGATGGAGGCCCTGACTAGTCAATAACTGAGATAATAAATTAATGTCATTACAACTTTTTTGAATTTGAATTAGAGATACTTTGTTTAGTGTTGTAATATTCTCAAACTAGGATAATCTGCTTTTATCTGTTATGAAATTGATAACAACATTACTAGTTAAATTGTCATTGCTCTTCTCTATATGCTTAAAATAATAATTAAATCACATTGACCCATATTGAGGTTTCCAAATGTTACATTCCTTTTATCAGACCATTGATTCCTTCCAAATGGAAATCAAATATACAAAAAAAGAAGATTTTCATTGCTTTTTAAATAAGAGATCATGTATTTGTAAATAGAACAAAAACCAGGCAAGTCGTTGTTATTTGCTCAAACAAATAATTAACTTGTGTGCTGTATTAATATCCTTTTATCTTTAAGTGAGATAAAATTCTTGAACCAGTACTTAAGACTTATGTTGTCATATATTTTGGTTAGAAGGATGATTTGCTTATATGCTCAAAGTTTTTCTGTTTTTCACTTAGGATGGTGTCATGGCAACTCATGATGAAGAAATTCGACGATTTTTCAAACACTCTTCGGTTCAAGTGCTCCTTTGTCCACGCATTGCGGGAAAACGGCATAGCTGGGTGAAGCAAAGGGTTAGCTTTGATGTTTGTTTTGCGGATTGATTAACTTATGTTGATTTACCCAATTGAATTTATTTTTAAGTCATTGTGTCATTCTTTGAGACTGCATCATTGGCATTCTATTGCTGATTTGTTGCTGGCAATTGTAAATTTTTGAACATGCATACTTGACTGCTGATAATGTGGCTCTATTTTGGAGCTTTCCCAATTCTAAACTATAACCCTTAGCAATGATGATTGCAAGGAAAACATATTGCTTCCCTTTTTTTTTTTCCTTGTGATTATTCCTGAAATATTCTGAACCATAAACTTTGGGCCATCTCTAGGTCAATCTTCATGTAAAAATGAAAAAAGAGAGAGAGAAGGGGACCACAACCATCTCTAGCTTAATCTTCATGTAGAAATTGAAAAAAAAAAAAAAACAGAGAGAGAAAGAGGCCACACTTCTATGTCCTTTTTTTTATCTATCAAAGAAGGGTTAAGGGACAAATTTACTTCAGAAGTTTTCACTCAAGAGCACTGGGCAGCTCGAAGTTTTTTTGGATGTAAATTTGTCCAGAAATTTAAAATTGTAGCAATGTTGTCCCCTCCCATTAGAAATGTTAACGATCAATGTCACTATCTTAACAGTCAACATTAGTTTTTTAATGAAATGGGGCAATATTGCTATGATTTTAAACTTCTAGGGCAAATTTGGAGCCATAAAACCTTCCGGGTGCTCAGTGCTCTTGAATGAAAACTTTCGGGACAAATTTGCACCATAACTGATCAGAGAATAAATTAGAAATATTCCGTTCATGCCGCTCCTTGATAGACAAGGAGTGTGGTGTACACCAGTACTCAAGCTATGTATGCGTGGTGTGCTTAGGATATAGTGCATGTTGGCTCTCTAACGAGAAAATTAATATAAATTGAATAAATGTCCTCCTTTAAACTGACTTTGAATCATAATGTCGTTCACATTCCCACATTATTCTTTATTCTCAAAAAATTGCCCTTTTCATTTTTATTATTATAATAATAATAATAATAATAATAATAATTAATTATAATGATAAACACAGATGATAATAAGAATTGTTATAAATATTATTATAGCTTTCATTTTTATGATTCTTGTTAGCTGATCCTAAAAATTGTCATATGTCGTTATTGGATATCCAAATTTTTAGTGAATGAAAAACTGAATTGTTGCATAATCTGATAACTTGTTTAAGCTAAAGTCCTATTATGCTTTTGCATACATTGGCTCATACTTGAAATCAGTTTTCTTCTTTCTTTTTAACACCCCCCCCCCCCAAAAACACCCAGGCGGTGCTTGATCCTTTGAAAATGTATGATGCACTACTGATGTCATGTCCATTGTCTTCAATTTATGGTGTATTTATTTATCAATGACAAGTATTGGAATTTGGGATTAAGTTAGACTATGACTGCGTACGCAAGCCTGATTTCAGATAGTTGAATTTGGGGAACGAGGGATAATTAAGAGAGAATTCATAGAGCATATATCCGTGCAGGAATGTCTATGAGGATATTTTAGCAAAAGTTTAACCAGGATTGCTTGGTTGGATACTATAAACTCATGCTAGAGAGTTGAGACAGAGACGGTTGTTGTAGGAGAATTCTTTTAAAAATGAAATAAAGAGCCAAGTGGATGCCAATCTGGAGAGACAGATGAGAAATACTACTTCCGGTTCTTAATATAAAACCTCATTTGACTTTTATTTTGGTTCTAAATATAAGATCCGAATCTACTTTGTCTATCATATTTATGTATTTTTTCCCAAGATAGCCCTTGTAATAATAGTAGTTCTAGCAAATACACTTAATTAATAAGGATATTTTAGGAAAGACAACACCTATTTATTACAAATAACTAACTTAACTTCTTTCCTTAATCTATTCAAATTAGTCAACTAGCTCTTATATTTAGGACCAGAGGTAGTATAACTCATTTGTGAATGTCAGTTTGGTTTTTGGATGGGGATTCTTGTCATGAAGCTCAAGCCTTATAAAAAGCAAGGTCCTATTATTATCCTCTTTGTTTTACCCGATTTTACTTGGAAATCTACAGCAATTGACTGTTTCTATTTTTGTAGAATGTGTTCTCAGTGAATTCAATTTCGTATTTTTAAGAATTATGGCAGGGTCCTCTCTGGTGGTTGTTGTGTTATCTCTTGTGTTAATTGTTATAACATTCTTCTGCAATTTGGGTTTCATAGTTTTACATTGAACTTTGACAATCAGGAAACCAGTACTATATATACGCATCACCAGAAAACTGTAATTGTTGATGCTGATGCTGGAAATAATAGAAGAAAAATTATAGCATTTGTTGGTGGACTTGATTTGTGTGATGGGCGATATGATACTCCCCACCATCCTATTTTTAGGACGCTCCAGACACTGCACAAGGATGACTATCATAACCCTACTTTCACGGTGAGTCTCTTATCTTCTCTTAGCAATGTTTGCAAGATCAAGTCAAGACTAGCTAAAATTTTTCATCAAGAGCACAAAGCAAGTAGTGAGTAGGACCATAGTAAAAAAGAAGTCAAAGCTTCATATTCGATATTTGGATGATTCTTTAGTATATTGTGCCACACAAGGAGAAGACTAGCTACACTCTCTAAGGAAGAAAATAACGCAGGAAATGAAAGAAAATGATGAAATTCTAAAAAGAAGAACTTCTACTTTGGCTTTGTCAATAGATTTCATTGCTTGTCCATGGACAGTCTCTTTAAAGAGTTCTCCTCCTCTCATGAACTAGCTGGTAGCCTGGTGCTTTACGTATCCTCTCTTTTGTTTTGGGGGGGGGGGGGGAGCTTTTCTTTTCAATGAAATTCTAGATGTCAGAAAACCATGCTTTCCCATCATCTAGGTCGTCTCATTTGGGTGCTACAAGACTATCGTCCTGCTTCTTACCTTTTCCCAGTCTCTCCATTTCTTTTGTCAAATCATCATCTTAAGGCCCCTCTATCCCATGGGAGTTGATCGATCCTCATAACTTGCTACACTTCCAGATAGGGCCCTCAGGTACCCCGAGATCACCCTGAGGGGTGTCTTTATGGACCGATGAATCCTGAGGTTTTTTCCCTGCCAATCCATCTTTGACTTTGCTTTTAAAGTCCTTGATTTCATTGAAGCTGGAATTGGTCACGGGGCAACCTTCAGCTCTTATGGAATCACGCAAATAAGGGAGATAAATGGGACATAGCCATCAATACCCAGCAAAATATCAGCACATGAAATGCAATGAATCTGTGGTATTAATCACTTATTGCACACAATTTTCCAACAAATTTCAATCACAGAGGAATCCGTAGCTTGAATCCAATATGATATGGTTCTAAAATTGTAATGTTTGAATTAAGCAGACCAATTTATTCCTCTTAGAAGGGTTGTTATGTGACAGGGTAATGTTGGTGGTTGTCCACGGGAACCATGGCACGACTTGCATTCTAGAATTGATGGTCCAGCAGCATATGATGTTTTGACCAACTTTGAGGAGCGCTGGTTAAAAGCTTCAAAACCTCATGGGATAAAAAAGCTGAGAAGTTCATATGACGATGCTTTGCTTAGGCTGGAAAGAATTCCGGACATTATTGGCATGTCTGATGCTCTTAGTGCTAAAGATAATGACCCTGAAACTTGGCATGTTCAGGTAGTTTGTCTTTTATCAATATCAGATATTTAATTCTTCCGTGAACACTTAGTTGCTCAATATAGTTACTTTAAGAAAATCATTCATTCTGTATTTTTCGCTTGATTTGGAATACCAGATATTTCGATCAATTGACTCAAATTCCGTAAAGGGATTTCCAAAGGATCCAAAAGATGCGACTAGCAAGGTGAGTTAAGCCTCTCTTTTCAGTGCTTAGAACCATCAATCAATCCATCAGATTCGAACCACTTTCTGGGTGAACTTGTAAAGGTTCAACTTTACTTTGTTTTCGCAGAACTTAGTTTGTGGAAAGAATGTGTTGATCGACATGAGCATCCATACAGCATATGTGAAGGCCATTCGTGCTGCACAGCACTGCATATATATAGAGAATCAATATTTCATTGGGTCTTCATACAATTGGAGTCAACATAAAGACCTTGGTATGTGACTTTTGCATCAGTGTTGCTGTTACCTTGCATATTTCACCTGATCATCCAATAATATGCTGAAAATTTTTGGAAACTGCAAATGAATTGAGTAGCCTACAGCTACAAGTACAAAGCAGGACAAGATACTTTACCTTTAAAATGCATTTTGCCTCGTAGTGATACATTATATACAACTAACAGCTTCCTAAGCTGCACTTAGATCTCAGAAGATTTTTTTTTTTTATTTTAATAAATTTTCCCGTTCATTGCAAGCCTTCGTTCAGTGTATCTTGTTAAAACCTTCAAGTAAAAGATATGGAACGGTGAGGGAGAATGGAAGAGAACAATCTATAATTTAATAAGCTTTTTTAAAAATAATATCTTAAGTAGGATATTTAAATCATATTTAAATGAGTTTTAGTTTGGATTAGGAATTATAGGATTTAGTCAATTATCTTATTTTATTTTATCTAGGATTGGTTTATACTACTATAAACCAATCCTAGATAAAATAAGATGAGATAATTGACTAAACTAGAAATGAGATCTTATAATTAAGACCGGGGGTAGCATTGTTATTTTAAATAGTTGCACCTAGGGCTCTAGCCTTAGGGTTTCCACAACTACTAGATCATGAATCTTGAAAGGAATGAGAATTTCACATCGGTGTTTAAAAATCCGGAGTCAAAGGCCTTGGAGTTTTATGATTGGGAGTAGGTTGGGAAGCTTGAGAAAACATGTATGTAAATTCATCATGCTTCCATCCCTCCATGGTGTTTTCTTCTGGTGGAAGGAATTGAGGCAGTCATGGTTGTTCAGAATGTTCTCTCACCTTTTGGTCCCCTTCATTACTACCTCGTTCGTTGGAAAGGATATTCTGATTTTAGATTCTTAAATCTTGTCTTGTTGAAGTTATATCATCAGTTTTACTCTCCAAGGGAGAATTCTTTCAGGCAGGTGGGATGGAAGAGGAGGATCTACAGTTTAATTTATGTTTAACAATATTATTTAGGATTTTAATTAGAATATTTTGATTGAAATAAGCTTATTTTGTATTAGGATTTATCCTTCGTGCTATCTTATCTCTCATCTTATGTAGGATCAATAAAGATTACTATTATTTTAAATAGTTGTACCTCTCCATAAATAGCCTTAGGCTATGTTTGGTATGAGGTATTGAATTTTAAGGATTGGCAATGGGATTGGGAGGGGGCATAAATGTTAAAATTATGTTTGGTATGACATGGGATTAAATAAACAAACAATAGGGCCCAGATCTATCAAAAGACATAATTGCCCTCATCTTCAACTCTCGCTGCCTTTGATTGAACTGAAATGGAAGATGGGATACTCCATTCAAATAGATGAAATACTACAGTGAAAACCAACGTTAATCTGAAGAAGGAATGAAGATTGAAGAAGAAATATCCAGATTCGAACAAAAAATGATGGAGATGAAATTATGGATATCCCTCCCCTAACTTCCTAATCTAATTTTTCTGCATTCTTACTCTAACCCAATTCTCAATTTCCGAGCACGTTCCATTGCTTAAATAACTGAAAGGAGCTTCAAAATATATTCTTATTTAAGCCCCATTGCTTTGGTCTCATAGGATTAGTTATGACCAGCAGCAGCCAAATTTGCGGATCATACTCCAACATCGAAATTTAAACCGTATCCTTTGTCACCTTCACCTTCACCACATTTGCTGCCTTTTTGTACTACTGCTTCAAATTGAATTAGCAAATACCTCCGTGGAAAAAATCTCTAAAGACGTCTAATCTCCAAATTGGTGCCCTAATGATTGGAAGACATTGCCGAAGACATTTGTTTGATGGAGTCACAGGGGAGGACATTGCCAGAGAAGAATGTTGTTGAGGGGAAGACACTGCTGGACGACAATGGTGTTGATGGAGAAGGCGAGAATGGGTTGTTTATGGAGTGTGGCATTAAGCAAATTTTAGAAGGGTGTTTTGGTAAGTAAATTTTCAATCCTAGGATTAAACTTGCAATACCAAGGGGGGAGGTGGTATGGGTGAATCCCATATGTATGGGATTGAGCAATCCCAAGTAATGACAAGTACCTCATACTAAACACATTAAACTAAGTGATTCCCTAACCCAACCCCTCAATCCCACGTACTAAGCTAGACTTTAGGGTTTCCTCAATCACTAGACTCTTTTGGCCTATGGCAATAGTAGTGTCATTATTTGATGTTTGCTTCTCCCTCATTTTCACTCTATGCCTCCCTCCCGTTCTTCTTTCCTCTACCTTGTCCTACAGCAGGTGGTTAAGTGGGCATTGGGCAGCAAGGTTTGAAGGACTTCGTTGTTTAAGCACCAAGGAAATATGTTGATTACTGTGGACATGTGGAGGCTAAGAAGTGAACTTCTAGAAGAAGATTGATTAGGCTATTAGAGATATATATCGGGTTGAGAGAGAGAGAGAGAGAGAGAGAGATGGGTAGAACTTGAGTATTCATGAAGGAGATTTTAGTCCCTAGAAGCAATGTTCTAAAGTCAGATTGGTCATTGAACTGATCAAAATACCGGATCAAGGTTCAATGATCAAATCATAATCGCACTGTGGTAGAACCAATTAAATTGACATTACTATATTTTTGTTTGCATGTATGTATTAAAAATATTACTTAAATAACATATTTGATAATATAATGAGATGGAATATAAACAAAAAATAAAAAATGTTTAATAAATTTGTTAAAATCTTTTGATAATTCTTATCTTTAAAAATAATAATTTTATAATTTAAACCTTTGATGATTGTGTTCTTCAAATAATTAAATAATAGATGTAATTTTGTCATTAACCAGTACTGGATTCTTAGCATATCTATCTATGGTCCTTTTCTCCAATGGAATAAAAATGCTGCATTAATGAAGTCAATGAGGTTATCCATAAATTTATCTTATGGATCTCTTTGACACGTGAAATCATCATCCATTTCTTGTTATTGCAGGTGCTAATAATTTGATTCCAATGGAAATTGCGCTAAAGATTGCTGAAAAGATCAGGGCCAACGAAAGGTTTGCTGTTTATATTGTTATTCCAATGTGGCCTGAGGGTGTTCCCACTGGGGCTGCCACGCAAAGGATTCTATTTTGGCAGGTATGCTGCCGTTCACAATATGAAAGCCAATTATTGTACTTGGCAGGAATTTGATTGATTGTGCACATGATTAGACTGTTGTGTCATAACTTTACATTAGAAACAGCTTGAAGGAAGAAATACTTCCACTTGCCTTTTTTTTTTTTAAAAAAAATAATATCATGAAACCTAGAACCAAAAACTAGAAACTGCATTATCTGACGTTTTTGTAGCAAGAAATTTGCTTTATAACTGAGAAATATGGACAAAATTCTGCCAGAGAAACAGAGTAGCTCTTACAAAATAGATAATAAGAAGAAAATTAGAAAACTCTAGCTATTTCTGACGCTTGGAATTTCCCTATCATCTTACCAGCATTTCAAACACCCTTAGTCACTTTCTTCGTCCTTAAAGCTCTCCTGTAACTGTGACTGTAACAGAAGCACCAGACCCAACCATCCTAAAAGCAGTGCATTCCCTCTTTCCTGTTCTGCTCCAAAAATTCCAAGACAACTACCGTGGCATCTACCTGCACCCCTCTAGGCCTTCTAGAATATATCTTCTTAATTGGTGGTTAGTCTTCAATTAATGGCGTAAACTCTTTTCTTGATTGCAATTTGAACATGTTTTTTCTTTTCTTTTCTATTACAACTATGATGAAACTTCTAGATGCATACGCATCATTCTAGCTGTCCGTCTGTAGAATGTTTGAGATGTATAATGCAAGTCAAGTTTAAGATGCAAAAGAGAAGTAAAAAAGAGATTTTCACCAAAAAATAATAATAATAATAATAATAATAATAGGGAGAAGTAAAAAAGAGTTCTGAACACAATTTTTTTCCTTTCAAGTTCAGAGGGGCCTTTGACTATCAATTTCAACCATTACCAACACCAATTGTTTTTGTTGGCAAATGGCTTGCTAGATCTCCTCTACCAATTTACTGCTCTGCATAATTTCTAACCCCTCATTATAATGGCCACCTGGTGTTTTTTGTCTAAATTTATGCATGACAACTACTCTGGATGAAATTATCTTCTTAGTGATTTTTCGTAGTATATTAAACTTGGCGCCTGAGTCAGCAGTGCACTTTGGCTGCTGTAAGAATTTAGCTGTTAGTAGCCTTGGGAATTTTGTATTTATATGCAACCTTGGTGTGAGAAATATCCTTGTGGCCTCTAAAATTCAAAGTAAATAGAAGAACTACTTTTTCTGTTAATTTTTAAGAAGATAATGTTACTACGGTTATTGGTTTATTGGATTGTTAATCTGGAGTTACTATTTGATTGTGGCAGCATAAAACAATGCAAATGATGTATGAGACAATTTACAAGGCTTTGGTTGAGGCTGGGCTTGAAGAGGCATTCTCACCAGAAGACTACTTGAACTTTTTCTGTCTTGGCAATCGCGAGGTCAATGACACATATGGTAGTGATGCAATGCCTGGAAATCCTCCTCCAGCAAACAGTCCACAGGTATGAGTATTTTGCAGTTCTGCCTAGCGTACACCCTTCCACAATCCAAGCACTTCTTTTGCACTGCGAATTTTAGGATTAGTGTGCTTTTATCCCTAAACTTTTTTGAGGTGCAAATACACTAGTTAAATTGTTATTTTTGGAGGAATTATAAGTCTCAATTGGTTGACTTGTTAATCGTATTTGAAGATTTGATCATAATAATATTTAAGTATTAATATTTTAATTTTATTAAACAAAAATATTTTTTTTTAATTACTTAATGGGGCTATTTTGCCAGTAATGGTGATTCGATAATCACTTGATAGCCAGTCAAAATGGTATTTTGGTCTTCTACAACGATAAAAAATAGCATTAATCCCTTGGCATTTATTTGTGATTCTAGGGCCTTAATCCATTTTAATTTTCTTATAAATATTTATTTATAATTTTCTAGGGCCTTATCTGTAATTTTTGTTGTCCGCTAAAGATCAAAATAATGGGGGTGTAACGCAGTGGTAACATTGCACCTTTTTTAATACTTAAGGGTCATCGTTGCACTACCCTTGACTTTAGGATAATCAGTGTACCTCAAAAAAAAAAAAAAAAAAGGTTCAAGGATAAAAATACACGTTAACCTTGAATTTTTGGTACAACATTTTTAAGAAAAAAACTCCGTCAAACTGAGTTAATATAAAATTATAGATATACATCCATGTGTCTTCTGCTTTTTATTTCTTCACTGATATGACCTGAGTATAACCAGGCACTTCAAGTTTTTATATGGCATATTCTTGTGCTCTGTCGCAAATGGACTCCTAAATTCATTCTATACTGGTGCTAATTCCCAGGCACTAAGTCAAAGTAGCCGACGTTTCATGATTTACGTTCATTCAAAAGGCATGATAGTTGATGACGAGTATGTGATATTGGGATCTGCAAACATCAACCAGCGCTCTATGGAAGGAACAAGGGACAGTGAGATTGCTATGGGAGCTTATCAACCTCATTATACCTGGGCAAGAAGACATTCTTATCCTCGTGGACAGGTATATTTTATTGGCAATTAGTCATTTTAATGGCAAGCCATTTTTCATGTGACCATATTCTATCTTCACCCTAGGCATTCTGGCAAAGAAGTTGATCATAATTAAATATCTGATAGTCATAGGGAAATTCCCGAAGGTGCTGCTTAATAGAGAGACATGAAATATGAGCATGATGCATGATAAAGCCAATTTTTTATGGCAAGATAGCTTAATGCCATGAGAAGTAAATTAGGGTCGTATGTGCACTACCACGGTTATATTCTCAACTATCTGTGGACAGATTCTTATAATAGAAATATTTCATTGCTTGACGTCTCTAGACAAATTCTTCATGATAATGAAGCCACAAAGCTGGGTCTTGGGGTTGTCTTCTGATTCCTCTATGCCCTAAGAGTAGAAACGTAACTTTGTCTAGGGATATCATGCAATAAAATGTCTACCTATTGAACAATACTTCAATCAGCTTCTTTCTCTGGTATCAGGGAAAGTTACCAACTAAGTGTCTACTCTAGTTCTGATTGATGCAAAACAATCAAGTACGTACTGTGACTAGAATATCAGTGTTTTCTCATATGTGCTGTCAGGGATCCATTTAGAGTGAGAGAGGGAAGGTGAGGCCCAGTGGGATCTGCTTACCCTTCTCTCTATCCCCTCGCTAAATCTAAAAGGCCCTAGATCTGTATTTTCATTATGGGATTACGAAAGAACACATTAAGGTGGCATGTGGTATATAAAATATCCTATTTTCCCTAATATTTGGAAATCTGTATGTAAACTTTGACTAGTTAAGGTCAGTCAACTCAGATAGCTCCCCCACTTTTGGAGATTATGTTTCCTTGTACCTAACGCCACCTAAAAAACTTAATTATTTTGGTTTTAATTTGTTTTCCCTTCATACCACTTTGGTGCATTATGATTCCTGTACTTAGACCTGACTGCCATTCTTCATGAAACTGCACCATGTAGATCCATGGATATAGGATGTCGCTCTGGGCAGAACACACAGGAACAATTGAAAACTGCTTCTTGCAACCGGAGGGCCTGGAATGCGTCAGAAGAGTAAGAGCAATGAGCGAAATGAACTGGAAACGATTTGCAGCACCAGAAGTAACGGAGATGAAAGGGCACCTACTGAAATACCCGGTAGAAGTTGATCGAAAGGGAAAGGTTAGATCCCTCCCTGGCCATGAAAATTTCCCAGATGTTGGTGGCAAAATAACGGGGTCATTTCTAGCCATTCAGGAGAATCTTACCATTTGATGAATTTGAAAACATTCACTTCGTCCTCCTAGCCATTAGAATGAGATGGATGTAAGTTACAAAATAGAATATTTTATAGTTTCTGGGAAATAATTTACACCATAGAGGAGTTGACAATTCTTAAGTGCGTCATACTCGTTGAAAATACAGATACGGTGTACAGTTTTGTAACTTGGACTTTTTGGTTATTCTTTTGCTTTGCCGGGAGGAAAAAGCTAGAGCCTACTAGCCACATGTATTTCAGGTTAGATGGCTGGTTTTTGTTCATGTGAATATTGTAATAACAAGAACTATGGATGATTTTCTATAGATTACTCGTAAAATTTCTAATTGTTGCTCTTCGAATATTATGAAATATGGTTGGCCAAATAAATTATGATGTATTTTGTATGAATTGGCTCTTTTTTGGAGCACATTGTAATTGATTTTATTAGATGATCAACTGGTCCTGGTGATTAGTGAATACATCGTGATAGAGGTGATAATATAATGCGGGGATTGGTTGTAAAAGGATCTCTGGCGGGTTGTGTATTTTACCGACTGACCCCACCAACCCGTCACTTTTTTTTTAATTTTTTTTGTCTTTTGTTTCCTTTTAATGGAAACGATAAATAAATATCCTCAAAATGTCAAAAACCTAATTCAGTGACCTCAAATTGGTCTCTAGGTGTTAATTTTGGATTTGCAAATTTTGTTAAAAGACCACATTACCCTTAATTCTTTGGAAAAAAAGATACAAAAATAACACTTCAACTTGAAAATCTCAAAATGATAACTTGAATAAGCAAAATCCTAATTTAGGTATAAGTGGCTAATTTTCACAAATTTGCTGAAATGATCTTATTACTCTTTTTTTAAAAAAAACAAATACCCTCACTAACCGATCGGTCGTCGGAGCTTTGATGCCAGCTGTGGCTGCCAGAGCTCAAGTGGCCATCGTCACCAGAGCTCTGGTGGTTGGCCGACAATCAGTTGCTGGAGTTTCGGTGGCTAGCAACTATTATTTTGAAAATTTTTACAACTTCAGTAGTAACATGGTTAACAAGTTTTACAACGTTATTAACAAGTTCAGTATAACAGTTAACAATAGGTCTTTCAGGAAATTCAAAAAGTGATATTTTCACAACTTCAATAGTGCTATTAACAAGTTCTATAACTCTATTGACAAGTTTGGTATAGCATTTAAAAACAAGTTTTCTGAGAAATTCAAAAAGTAACATTTTTACAATTTCAATAATACGGTTAACAAGTCATATAATGATATTAACAACTCTCATAAATGTTGATATTTTTAATATTAGCTCCCTATGAAGTTTATACAACAAAATTTTTTCACTTATTAGATAGCCATTATGGTTATGAGAGTTGTTAATATCATTATATGATTTGTTAACTATGTTACTGAAATTGTAAAAATGTCACTTTTTGAATTTTCCAGAAAGCCTATTGTGTTAAATGCTATACTGAACTTATTAATAGAGTTATGAAACTTTTTAACAACATTACTGAAATTGTAAAAATGTTACTTTTTGAATTTTCCAAAAAACTTGCTGTTAATTGATATACTAAACTTGTTAATAGTGTTACAAAACTTGTTAACTGTGTTGCTAAAATTGTAAAAAAAAAAATTTAAAAAAATAGTTGCTAGCCACGGGAGCTCTAGCGACTGATTGTCGACTGATCATCAGAGCTCCGGTGACAGTAGCCACTTGAGCTCTGGCGGTTGCCGCTAGCACCGAAACTCTTGCGACCGGCAGCTGGTGAGGGTATTTGGTTTTTTAAAAATGATAAAAAAAATAAAAGATAATATGGTCATTTTAACAAGTGTACAAATTACATATAAATCACTTATGCTTAAATTAAAATTTAACTTATTTAAATAATTATTTTTAGATTTTTAAGTTTAAGTGTCATTTTTGCGTATTTGTTATGCTTCTCTCCCATTTTCATCTTGCGACACTCATCCCCTCACAGCCCTGACACCATCAATAGCAACTACTTCCCCATTGGCCGCGCAACTGTCATCAGCATCTCGTCCCACCCACTACTGCGACTCTCCTTCCCCACTTCCGTCCCTCCATCGTCTTCCCCGGCCACAACTCGTCGTCGTTGCTTACTTCTACCATCATGCCCTAGTATTTCTCACACCCTATTGTAACAATTCATTACACAGTAGACGGCCTCCACACTTTCCTCGCCGCAACTTCGTCTCTGCGTTCTCCCATGTTTTCCCCCGCCCGCACCTCCCCCTCCCCCTTCTAGTCTTCGTTGCTCGCTTCTCATTCCTAGTCGCGACCTGGCCAATGATCTTATTACTCAGGTATTATTCTTTCTATATTGGTGGCCTTGACCAATTTTCTAACTAGGAAGAAGAATTGCCCATTCTTGCTAGTGTTTATAAATCTACTATCTTTTATGTAATTCGGGCCTATGAGTTTTCTAAATTGATTGTACAAGCATAAACTTCGGTAGTCAATGTTCAGGGTAACCGTTGGGTAGTTAATGGGATTGGAATAATTTTATACTCCTATGCTGTAGTAGTTCGAAGCAGTAACGATGAAGTGTCGTTATTGACACTTGGAACCTTTTAAAGCTTGGTATGGTATGCTCCATTATTGGAAGAATTGAAGCTCACTTAATCGGTTGAACATTTTGCTATGCATTGAAATGAAATGTGATACTTCACCCTTCCACTTTTTGGGACTGGCGATCCGTTAAATTCAAGATTATTAATATGTGATTTTTGCTTCTGATTATTCTTGAGGGAATGTACAGAATCAGGAATAATTACACTATAAAAGGAAGGAGAGGTGGAGAATAAACAAGAAAAGTAGCACCAGAGGCAAGACTGCTCATAATCCGAGGTCAAATTCTAGCCTAATTGTGATTGGTATTTGAAAATAAGATGAGTCATAGATGATTCCAGTTTCTTTTTCAGTGTCTTGGTTTTCCTGCAGTTCGTCCAATAAAGAACTCTACATTCGACAGCAGTTCACCAGGAAACAGCTACATCACATATTCACATTCTAGTTAAATGTGATTGGTAATCAGTTTGAGCCACAGATCATTTCAGTTTAGCGGTTTCAAGCTGCAAGTCTAGTTAAAAACTTCACTACAGCAATTTAGCAACCTAAGCACCCTATCATGGGAGTTCAAGTTTTCAACGCATGCCCTCTTCTTTGTACCCATGTGTCTAAACCACTGAATTTTCCTTTCTTTTTAATGAACGGAGAAAAAAATTTAAGAGAAGAGTATCGTGGGTCAATAATCCAATATCATGGATGCAATTTTAAATCAGTAATTAAATATATTTAAATGATTGAATACAAGGGCCTCTTGGATAAAACCTAGGGTTTCAAAATATTTTGAGCTCATCAAACATTTATATACAACTTAACTACATAATTTTTCAAATCAAAGAAACATGTCACGGAAAATTAGTATACAATTTCAGGGTAGGATAGAAGCAATTAGTATAACAACACCTGCTACCTTCCCTCAAGTGATTGTAGTCGCATTTCATTTTTTGAACATCTGGATGGTTGATTACTCTTCTTCTAAAACAATATAGAACTGGCTAAAATGTGTTGTCAATTGTGAAACTATTATGATGAATAGCTAATTTGTTGTAGTCAATTGCTAAAGAAGTACTGCAAATAATCTGAATGAAAGGTCTGAATTCAAGGACGAGGCCTTTTATCAGAACATCATGAATCCATATCCAGTATCTCCTCTGTAGGAAAACCGGCAATGCATATCACAGCTATCCCAATGCTATCTGACTCAGGCGGCGTTAACTTCGTGTAATTATTGTCGAAAATTGTTTGTTTCATGGACTTGGAATTGACAACTGACTTTCTCTGCCGTGTGCATGTGTTGATATCACGGTATGGTTAAGCAAATGGGACATTGAAATACACAAATAAACAAGTGATTGCGTTTAGCTGTAATCTCTTGTGATGGCTGCTTAACCATAATGAATATTGTTAAAGGGCTAAAGCTTTGGAGTTGCCTGAACAGTAAAAAAGATAACAAAGCGGCAGCACTTGTCGAAATACTGAAATAGTGAGCAGGGTTGTTGCTAGTTGAATTTATGTGATTATGATGTATGAATTAGGTGTTTATTGCTTTATCAAACCTTTTGACAATTGTGTAGTATCTAGTAACTACTTGTGTTTGAAAGACACTGCCTGAATTATGTAATATTTATTTGTTAACAACATCTTTATGTGTATTCATTATAAGTAATGTGGGAAATTCATAATAGGACATATCAATTGTCATCACATAAATATATTAACAATTTTGTTAGGTATGGTGATAATTCTTCCAAATAGATTAACAACAAGTAATTAGAAAAATTTATTACAACTTTGTTACTCTTCCAAATATGGATTAATAATACTTTTATATGCGTTGACAACAAATAACCAAAGAAATTTATTACAACTTTGCTAGGCCCATTGAAGACTCTTCCAAATAAATTAACAATAATTTTATATATATTGACAACAAGTCATTAGCAAAATTTATTAGAAGACAAGCCAATTAAGAAACTCAATCAAATCATATGTTGCTTCCTTGTTATGTGCATTGACAATTCTTTCATATTGATTAACAATACCTTTTATATAAATGAATTACACTAACTTGCTTTCTACATTATCTTTTCTTTTGTCAATTTATCAAGAATAAGCTTGACTTTTACCGACATTTGAAAATGACAAATTAGTACTCCTGTTCTGGAATGGGCTTTTGCTTTTCATTAGCACTGATATGGGATTTTGTATATTTAGGAGTATTTTCTTGTCCTTTTTTCCTCCTAATAAAATCTATTCCACTTTCTAAATATCTAAAATAAAACATCCAAATAGAAATTATTATAAATAAAACGTGAAATCCAAACATCCCAAATTATTAAACATACATGACACATCCTGAATTATTAAACATAAATGTCAAATTAAACCAACACAATATCACAATCAAGTGGTGAACCATCATCTACCATTCAATATTATGGAGACGTTGCGTTTTGCAAGGGAGGAAAAGAATTTTTTTTTTTTTTTAAAGGCTAGCCTACCAACCTTGCGGGTTAGCTTGCCACTAGTTCGGTCTTGGTAGTTACAAGCTTAAAAAGTCAATTTTAAAACAAGCTAGATTTTCATCAATCTAACCTACCATTTCTTGGCTGTTTGACATGTTGAGCCCATAGACTCAACTTATATTATCGGCTCTACATTGTGAAACTTCACTGTATCTATAATTTGATAATTATTTGCGTGAGAAGTGGACGGCATTAAGTTCCTATAGACTTAAAATAGCACCACATTTTTCAATTTAATTTTTTATAATATTTATTGATTTATTAATATTTGTAATTACCATTGTTCCTTATTTTTAATTAAAAATTATTTTTCATTTTTATTTCAATTCATTTATTTTATTTCATTTGATTATTATTGACATTATATCGAATTGATTTTAAAAATTCATTGACTAGTTGCTCCAACAATAATGCCATCAATCACACTTGGATGAAGTTCCACATTTGAGCTCACAATATCAACAACTTTAGACTAGCAACATAAAAGCATAGTTCCTTTTCTCCAAACTACTCTTCCTTTCCTAAATATAAGATCCATTCATAATACAATTTATACTATAAAATGATTCTTATATCATAAAGTGGTATTTGTTTGGGGAATATTTCAGCTATTAACAATTTTAAATCCGTTTAAGATGTGAGCATGAACAAAAGAAGATTATAACTTGAAAATTTTTGAATTATAATTCAATATCGTATGCAGTTTACCTGCTGTTAGCCCTCTAATCAATTCATTATCCATCCTCCATAATCAATCAGTCAAGATGCGGACCAAAAGACAAGCCCAAACAAGATGCATAGCCAAATCAAGACCTGTTTCAAGATAGTTTGGGATTTGTCAGCACCTGTGCCGCGCAGTGGCATGGTAGCCACCTGTTGGTGGCTCTTAACAGGTTCAATCCCTGCCCGCAAGCGGAGCTTGCCTACTCAAAAAAAAAAAAAAAAAAGAAAGATTGTTTGGGATTTAATCCCCTTTTAGCCTAGCTGTTTTAATTTTTGGATTTTATCTCTCTTCTTGTACCCAAAAAAAGAAATACCTAGTTGAGGTGAGGGCAGAAAAGACAGAGAAAGAGGTCCTTTTAATTCTCTCCTCGCTTCAACAGAAATCTACTTCAGATATCAACTCTTCATTTTCCGAGAATGCCATTTTCTTCACATGACACCATTCATAGATATATATCCCATCTAAGGCGAATTTTCACGGGACATTTACAAGCTTTGCACGTCTAGTTTTCTGATCAATTTCCACTCTAAGTCCAAGTGCCGAAATTTCCGGCACATCAACAGATCCCTGAACCTCCAACTCTGCAACAGCCCTTTGGTTCTCCTCATTCCCCTCCAACATATTCCTCACTGACCATATTCCCCACTCTCTAAGGAATGGATTGTCCTCATCAGTAACGCATTGTTGCAGTAGGAGTATAATTCCATTTTTCCCCCTTATCTCATCTTGTGCATGCTTTCTTCTGTACAAACAATTGCCAACAAGAGCAACAATGTCTCTCCTGAATCCCTTGTACAGGCAGGGTTTCCGCAACCTAGATGCTTCAGCTTTGTCTCGCTTCTCAGATTGTTTTATTGCTTTCCTGATTATTGCTGGAGGCTCAAGATCGTGAAGCAGAGACAAAAGCAAATCAATGAGGCCTTGTGATAACAGTTCGTTAACAACATCCTCTGATTCCCCTTTGATACCTCCTTTCACATCATCTTGGGCACAAATATCTCTCATTATGCTGATAGAGTATCCTAGAACGTCAATGGCAGCACAGCCGGTAGGTATACCAGACTTGGCTTTAGGGGCATGCTCGAGAACTCCAATAGAGTGCTTGAATATTTCATAAACAAACAATGCAACATCCCTTGTAACAGCAACATCAGTGATCCTTTCATTTAAGATTTCTGCCACAATTTCCAAAAGAAATGCCTGTTCAGATGATAACTGATCATCTCTGAATTCAGAAACTTCACCCTCAGAAGCAGCTCCAGACCATAACTTAGAGAACAATAGAGGCAACTGAGATTCTTCCAAGCAGATTCTTGAAAGGAGTAACTTTAACCAATCCTCTCCAAAACCAACTGGGTCATTAGAAACCAATGAATAAGAGAATAATAGAAGAGAAGAAATATAATCAGTGATACAAACTAAAGCAACTCTCAAAAACCTAATGACAACAAATACATCTTACAACTTACCAAGAGAAGCAGTTCTTATAATTTCTACCATTATGGGCCACCCACTATCACTGTACAGCTTTCTCACCAATTCAGGATTTCCACCATAACATGTATAAATTATCATACACAAAGGGTCGCAAGTCCCCCTATTCCGGAGTCTTGCCAGAGATACAAAACCATTAGGATAGAGTTCTTCCCAAATAGCATGCTGATGGTCTTTCCCAGCCAACGAAACATTTGCCAAAACTTGCAAACAGACACGGGCCAATCCCTGATCTGGGTCCGAACAACTTGCCACCGACCTTAAAACATTGGAGACAATACCAGCCCCCTTGAGCTCAACAAATGAGTTCTGATTTGCAATCTCTCCAGCGCACAGATTTCTAAGGAGCTTCAAAGACAATGGAAGAAAATGATGCTGTGAAGTACATGGCGCAGAATGAATTATCTCCAGCACTGCTGGAAGAATTCCTTTAGAAGAAAGCTCCGAACGCCCAGAAGCAGATTTGGAAATTTCTTCGAAAATTTCCAAGGACTTTTCCAAGTCAGTCGAGCTTGAAGCCCCAAACAATAACCGAAGGGTTTGTTCTGATATGGGGTACTCCAATGTATCGGTATCACCCATTACATATAAGAATGAAAATAAAGATTGAATAATGCGGAAAAAACCCACAATTATTGTTTGAAACTCGGTTCTAATCCTGCAGAAATTTAGCCAAAAAAGAAGAAGAAATAAATATATATACAAGAAGGCTAGAAACTACATGCATACAAACACGATGATAAAACCACTAGAATAAAATGGTGGATTCTGCTGTTATCTAGGTAAGGATTAATGAGAGAAATTGTGAATTTTGGAAAGATGAATAGAGAGTCAGAGAGCCAGACACCTTGCACTATATGATAATAATATAGGAAATCTATCAACCAAACTCAAGCACTGGAAATTTAATTGGCAACATTAAAATAGAACAATCCTAATATCCATTTGACATCTCTTTGGCTATTCTACTTTCAGATTTCATTCACATGGACGTTTATTCATTGGTCTGGATTTAAAAAATTGAAAAAAAAAAACAAACACATACAAATTTCAAATGCCCACAGCCCATACACCGAATGTTTTAATTTCACTTCTTCAACCTCAAAGATCAATTCAGATAATTAGATTTCATATCACTCATAGCTGGAAGCCTGAAACACGGAAGCAAGACCAAGAAAGGAAAAAACAGAGCACATCGAACTGAAAGAAAATAGCAAACCAGGCAACAAGACCACAGAAGCTGAAAACAGGTAGAAGGAGAAGGAAGAACCTCGGGCTGCGACCATGGATCTACCACCGTAAAGAAGAAATGACGATGGGGAGTGACGAGCTGCTGCCTCCAAATCTGATCGAAGAACCAAGAACGACGACCTCTGCTTCGACCAGGACGACTTCACGCGAAGACCGGCGACCTCTGACAGCGAA
>NW_021635294.1:0-67972 GCF_004799145.2 Neltuma alba | reverse complement strand
AACAAAAAATGATGGAGATGAAAATTATGAATCCCTCCCCTAACTTCCTATCTAATTTTTCTGCATTCTTACTCTAACCCAATTCTCAATTCCGAGCACGTTCCATTGCTTAAATAACTGAAAGGAGCTTCAAAATATATTCTTATTTAAGCCCCATTGCTTTGGTCTCATAGGATTAGTTATGACCAGCAGCAGCCAAATTTGCGGATCATACTCCAACATCGAAATTTAAACCGTATCCTTTGTCACCTTCACCTTCACCACATTTGCTGCCTTTTTGTACTACTGCTTCAAATTGAATTAGCAAATACCTCCGTGGAAAAAATCTCTAAAGACGTCTAATCTCCAAATTGGTGCCCTAATGATTGGAAGACATTGCCGAAGACATTTGTTTGATGGAGTCACAGGGGAGGACATTGCCAGAGAAGAATGTTGTTGAGGGGAAGACACTGCTGGACGACAATGGTGTTGATGGAGAAGGCGAGAATGGGTTGTTTATGGAGTGTGGCATTAAGCAAATTTAGAAGGGTGTTTTGGTAAGTAAATTTTCAATCCTAGGATTAAACTTGCAATACCAAGGGGGGAGGTGGTATGGGTGAATCCCATATGTATGGGATTGAGCAATCCCAAGTAATGACAAGTACCTCATATAAACAACATTAAACTAAGTGATTCCCTACCCAACCCCTCAATCCCACGTACTAAGCTAGACTTTAGGGTTTCCTCAATCACTAGACTCTTTGGCCTATGGCAATAGTAGTGTCATTATTTGATGTTTGCTTCTCCCTCATTTTCACTCTATGCCTCCCTCCCGTTCTTCTTTCCTCTACCTTGTCCTACAGCAGGTGGTTAAGTGGGCATTGGGCAGCAAGGTTTGAAGGACTTCGTTGTTTAAGCACCAAGGAAATATGTTGATTACTGTGGACATGTGGAGGCTAAGAAGTGAACTTCTAGAAGAAGATTGATTAGGCTATTAGATATATATCGGGTTGAGAGAGAGAGAGAGAGAGAGAGAGATGGGTAGAACTTGAGTATTCATGAAGGAGATTTTAGTCCCTAGACAATGTTCTAAAGTCAGATTGGTCATTGAACTGATCAAAATACCGGATCAAGGTTCAATGATCAAATCATAATCGCACTGTGGTAGAACCAATTAAATTGACATTACTATATTTTTGTTTGCATGTATGTATTAAAAATTACTTAAATAACATATTTGATAATATAATGAGATGGAATATAAACAAAAAATAAAAATGTTTAATAAATTTGTTAAAATCTTTTGATAATTCTTATCTTTAAAAATAATAATTATAATTTAAACCTTTGATGATTGTGTTCTTCAAATAATTAAATAATAGATGTAATTTTGTCATTAACCAGTACTGGATTCTTAGCATATCTATCTATGGTCCTTTTCTCCAATGGAATAAAAAATGCTGCATTAATGAAGTCAATGAGGTTATCCATAAATTTATCTTATGGATCTCTTTGACACGTGAAATCATCATCCATTTCTTGTTATTGCAGGTGCTAATAATTTGATTCCAATGGAAATTGCGCTAAAGATTGCTGAAAAGATCAGGGCCAACGAAAGGTTTTGTTATTGTTATTCCAATGTGGCCTGAGGGTGTTCCCACTGGGGCTGCCACGCAAAGAGATCTATTTTGGCAGGTATGCTGCCGTTCACAATATGAAAGCCAATTATTGTACTTGGCAGGAATTTGATTGATTGTGCACATGATTAGACTGTTGTGTCATAACTTTACATTAGAAACAGCTTGAAGGAAGAAATACTTCCACTTGCCTTTTTTTTTTTTAAAAAAATAATATCATGAAACCTAGAACCAAAAACTAGAAACTGCATTATCTGACGTTTTTGTGCAGCAAGATTTGCTTTATAACTGAGAAATATGGACAAAATTCTGCCAGAGAAACAGAGTAGCTCTTACAAATAGATAATAAGAAGAAAATTAGAAAACTCTAGCTATTTCTGACGCTTGGAATTCCCTATCATCTTACCAGCATTTCAAACACCCTTAGTCACTTTCTTCGTCCTTAAAGCTCTCCTGTAACTGTGACTGTAACAGAAGCACCAGACCCAACCATCCTAAAAGCAGTGCATTCCCTCTTTCCTGTTCTGCTCCAAAAATTCCAAGACAACTACCGTGGCATCTACCTGCACCCCTCTAGGCCTTCTAGAATATATCTTCTTAATTGGTGGTTAGTCTTCAATTAATGGCGTAAACTCTTTTCTTGATTGCAATTTGAACATGTTTTTTCTTTCTTTTCTATTACAACTATGATGAAACTTCTAGATGCATACGCATCATTCTAGCTGTCCGTCTGTAGAATGTTTGAGATGTATATGCAAGTCAAGTTTAAGATGCAAAAGAGAAGTAAAAAGAGATTTTCACCAAAAAATATAATAATAATAATAATAATAATAATAGGAGAAGTAAAAAAGAGTTCTGAACACAATTTTTTTCCTTTCAAGTTCAGAGGGGCCTTTGACTATCAATTTCAACCATTACCAACACCAATTGTTTTTGTTGGCAAATGGCTTGCTAGATCTCCTCTACCAATTACTCTCTGCTCTGCATATTTCTAACCCCTCATTATAATGGCCACCTGGTGTTTTTTGTCTAAATTTATGCATGACAACTACTCTGGATGAAATTATCTTCTTAGTGATTTTTCGTAGTATATTAAACTTGGCGCCTGAGTCAGCAGTGCACTTTGGCTGCTGTAAGAATTTAGCTGTTAGTAGCCTTGGGAATTTTGTATTTATATGCAACCTTGGTGTGAGAAATATCCTTGTGGCCTCTAAATTCAAAGTAAATAGAAGAACTACTTTTTCTGTTAATTTTTAAGAAGATAATGTTACTACGGTTATTGGTTTATTGGATTGTTAATCTGGAGTTACTATTTGATTGTGGCAGCATAAAACAATGCAAATGATGTATGAGACAATTTACAAGGCTTTGGTTGAGGCTGGGCTTGAAGAGGCATTCTCACCAGAAGACTACTTGAACTTTTTCTGTCTTGGCAATCGCGAGGTCAATGACACATATGGTAGTGATGCAATGCCTGGAAATCCTCCTCCAGCAAACAGTCCACAGGTATGAGTATTTTGCAGTTCTGCCTAGCGTACACCCTTCCACAATCCAAGCACTTCTTTTGCACTGCGAATTTTAGGATTAGTGTGCTTTTATCCCTAAACTTTTTGAGGTGCAAATACACTAGTTAAATTGTTATTTTTGGAGGAATTATAAGTCTCAATTGGTTGACTTGTTAATCGTATTTGAAGATTTGATCATAATAATATTTAAGTATTATATTTTAATTTTATTAAACACAAAATATTTTTTTTAATTACTTAATGGGGCTATTTTGCCAGTAATGGTGATTCGATAATCACTTGATAGCCAGTCAAAATGGTATTTTGGTCTTCTACAACGATAAAAAATAGCATTAATCCCTTGGCATTTATTTGTGATTCTAGGGCCTTAATCCATTTTATTTTCTTATAAATATTATTTTATAATTCTAGGGCCTTATCTGTAATTTTGTTGTCCGCTAAAGATCAAAATAATGGGGGTGTAACGCAGTGGTAACATTGCACCTTTTTTAATACTTAAGGGTCATCGTTGCACTACCCTTGACTTTAGGATAATCAGTGTACCTCAAAAAAAAAAAAAAAAAAGGTTCAAGGATAAAAATACACGTTAACCTTGAATTTTTGGTACAACATTTTTAAGAAAAAAACTCCGTCAAACTGAGTTAATATAAAATTATAGATATACATCCATGTGTCTTCTGCTTTTATTTCTTCACTGATATGACCTGAGTATAACCAGGCACTTCAAGTTTTTATATGGCATATTCTTGTGCTCTGTCGCAAATGGACTCCTAAATTCATTCTATACTGGTGCTAATTCCCAGGCACTAAGTCAAAGTAGCCGACGTTTCATGATTTACGTTCATTCAAAAGGCATGATAGTTGATGACGAGTATGTGATATTGGGATCTGCAAACATCAACCAGCGCTCTATGGAAGGAACAAGGGACAGTGAGATTGCTATGGGAGCTTATCAACCTCATTATACCTGGGCAAGAAGACATTCTTATCCTCGTGGACAGGTATATTTTATTGGCAATTAGTCATTTTAATGGCAAGCCATTTTTCATGTGACCATATTCTATCTTCACCCTAGGCATTCTGGCAAAGAAGTTGATCATAATTAAATATCTGATAGTCATAGGGAAATTCCCGAAGGTGCTGCTTAATAGAGAGACATGAAATATGAGCATGATGCATGATAAAGCCAATTTTTTATGGCAAGATAGCTTAATGCCATGAGAAGTAAATTAGGGTCGTATGTGCACTACCACGGTTATATTCTCAACTATCTGTGGACAGATTCTTATAATAGAAATATTTCATTGCTTGACGTCTCTAGACAAATTCTTCATGATAATGAAGCCACAAAGCTGGGTCTTGGGGTTGTCTTCTGATTCCTCTATGCCCTAAGAGTAGAAACGTAACTTTGTCTAGGGATATCATGCAATAAAATGTCTACCTATTGAACAATACTTCAATCAGCTTCTTTCTCTGGTATCAGGGAAAGTTACCAACTAAGTGTCTACTCTAGTTCTGATTGATGCAAAACAATCAAGTACGTACTGTGACTAGAATATCAGTGTTTTCTCATATGTGCTGTCAGGGATCCATTTAGAGTGAGAGAGGGAAGGTGAGGCCCAGTGGGATCTGCTTACCCTTCTCTCTATCCCCTCGCTAAATCTAAAGGCCCTAGATCTGTATTTTCATTATGGGATTACGAAAGAACACATTAAGGTGGCATGTGGTATATAAAATATCCTATTTTCCCTAATATTTGGAAATCTGTATGTAAACTTTGACTAGTTAAGGTCAGTCAACTCAGATAGCTCCCCCACTTTTGGAGATTATGTTTCCTTGTACCTAACGCCACCTAAAAAACTTAATTATTTTGGTTTTAATTTGTTTTCCCTTCATACCACTTTGGTGCATTATGATTCCTGTACTTAGACCTGACTGCCATTCTTCATGAAACTGCACCATGTAGATCCATGGATATAGGATGTCGCTCTGGGCAGAACACACAGGAACAATTGAAAACTGCTTCTTGCAACCGGAGGGCCTGGAATGCGTCAGAAGAGTAAGAGCAATGAGCGAAATGAACTGGAAACGATTTGCAGCACCAGAAGTAACGGAGATGAAAGGGCACCTACTGAAATACCCGGTAGAAGTTGATCGAAAGGGAAAGGTTAGATCCCTCCCTGGCCATGAAATTTCCCAGATGTTGGTGGCAAAATAACGGGGTCATTTCTAGCCATTCAGGAGAATCTTACCATTTGATGAATTTGAAACATTCACTTCGTCCTCCTAGCCATTAGAATGAGATGGATGTAAGTTACAAAATAGAATATTTTATAGTTTCTGGGAAATAATTTACACCATAGAGGAGTTGACAATTCTTAAGTGCGTCATACTCGTTGAAAATACAGATACGGTGTACAGTTTTGTAACTTGGACTTTTTGGTTATTCTTTTGCTTTGCCGGGAGGAAAAAGCTAGAGCCTACTAGCCACATGTATTTCAGGTTAGATGGCTGGTTTTTGTTCATGTGAATATTGTAATAACAAGAACTATGGATGATTTTCTATAGATTACTCGTAAAATTTCTAATTGTTGCTCTTCGAATATTATGAAATATGGTTGGCCAAATAAATTATGATGTATTTTGTATGAATTGGCTCTTTTTTGGAGCACATTGTAATTGATTTTATTAGATGATCAACTGGTCCTGGTGATTAGTGAATACATCGTGATAGAGGTGATAATATAATGCGGGGATTGGTTGTAAAAGGATCTCTGGCGGGTTGTGTATTTTACCGACTGACCCCACCAACCCGTCACTTTTTTTTTAATTTTTTTTGTCTTTTGTTTCCTTTTAATGGAAACGATAAATAAATATCCTCAAAATGTCAAAAACCTAATTCAGTGACCTCAAATTGGTCTCTAGGTGTTAATTTTGGATTTGCAAATTTTGTTAAAAGACCACATTACCCTTAATTCTTTGGAAAAAAAGATACAAAAATAACACTTCAACTTGAAAATCTCAAAATGATAACTTGAATAAGCAAAATCCTAATTTAGGTATAAGTGGCTAATTTTCACAAATTTGCTGAAATGATCTTATTACTCTTTTTTTAAAAAAAACAAATACCCTCACTAACCGATCGGTCGTCGGAGCTTTGATGCCAGCTGTGGCTGCCAGAGCTCAAGTGGCCATCGTCACCAGAGCTCTGGTGGTTGGCCGACAATCAGTTGCTGGAGTTTCGGTGGCTAGCAACTATTATTTTGAAAATTTTTACAACTTCAGTAGTAACATGGTTAACAAGTTTTACAACGTTATTAACAAGTTCAGTATAACAGTTAACAATAGGTCTTTCAGGAAATTCAAAAAGTGATATTTTCACAACTTCAATAGTGCTATTAACAAGTTCTATAACTCTATTGACAAGTTTGGTATAGCATTTAAAAACAAGTTTTCTGAGAAATTCAAAAAGTAACATTTTTACAATTTCAATAATACGGTTAACAAGTCATATAATGATATTAACAACTCTCATAAATGTTGATATTTTTAATATTAGCTCCCTATGAAGTTTATACAACAAAATTTTTTCACTTATTAGATAGCCATTATGGTTATGAGAGTTGTTAATATCATTATATGATTTGTTAACTATGTTACTGAAATTGTAAAAATGTCACTTTTTGAATTTTCCAGAAAGCCTATTGTGTTAAATGCTATACTGAACTTATTAATAGAGTTATGAAACTTTTTAACAACATTACTGAAATTGTAAAAATGTTACTTTTTGAATTTTCCAAAAAACTTGCTGTTAATTGATATACTAAACTTGTTAATAGTGTTACAAAACTTGTTAACTGTGTTGCTAAAATTGTAAAAAAAAAAATTTAAAAAAATAGTTGCTAGCCACGGGAGCTCTAGCGACTGATTGTCGACTGATCATCAGAGCTCCGGTGACAGTAGCCACTTGAGCTCTGGCGGTTGCCGCTAGCACCGAAACTCTTGCGACCGGCAGCTGGTGAGGGTATTTGGTTTTTTAAAAATGATAAAAAAAAATAAAAGATAATATGGTCATTTTAACAAGTGTACAAATTACATATAAATCACTTATGCTTAAATTAAAATTTAACTTATTTAAATAATTATTTTTAGATTTTTAAGTTTAAGTGTCATTTTTGCGTATTTGTTATGCTTCTCTCCCATTTTCATCTTGCGACACTCATCCCCTCACAGCCCTGACACCATCAATAGCAACTACTTCCCCATTGGCCGCGCAACTGTCATCAGCATCTCGTCCCACCCACTACTGCGACTCTCCTTCCCCACTTCCGTCCCTCCATCGTCTTCCCCGGCCACAACTCGTCGTCGTTGCTTACTTCTACCATCATGCCCTAGTATTTCTCACACCCTATTGTAACAATTCATTACACAGTAGACGGCCTCCACACTTTCCTCGCCGCAACTTCGTCTCTGCGTTCTCCCATGTTTTCCCCCGCCCGCACCTCCCCCTCCCCCTTCTAGTCTTCGTTGCTCGCTTCTCATTCCTAGTCGCGACCTGGCCAATGATCTTATTACTCAGGTATTATTCTTTCTATATTGGTGGCCTTGACCAATTTTCTAACTAGGAAGAAGAATTGCCCATTCTTGCTAGTGTTTATAAATCTACTATCTTTTATGTAATTCGGGCCTATGAGTTTTCTAAATTGATTGTACAAGCATAAACTTCGGTAGTCAATGTTCAGGGTAACCGTTGGGTAGTTAATGGGATTGGAATAATTTTATACTCCTATGCTGTAGTAGTTCGAAGCAGTAACGATGAAGTGTCGTTATTGACACTTGGAACCTTTTAAAGCTTGGTATGGTATGCTCCATTATTGGAAGAATTGAAGCTCACTTAATCGGTTGAACATTTTGCTATGCATTGAAATGAAATGTGATACTTCACCCTTCCACTTTTTGGGACTGGCGATCCGTTAAATTCAAGATTATTAATATGTGATTTTTGCTTCTGATTATTCTTGAGGGAATGTACAGAATCAGGAATAATTACACTATAAAAGGAAGGAGAGGTGGAGAATAAACAAGAAAAGTAGCACCAGAGGCAAGACTGCTCATAATCCGAGGTCAAATTCTAGCCTAATTGTGATTGGTATTTGAAAATAAGATGAGTCATAGATGATTCCAGTTTCTTTTTCAGTGTCTTGGTTTCCTGCAGTTCGTCCAATAAAGAACTCTACATTCGACAGCAGTTCACCAGGAAACAGCTACATCACATATTCACATTCTAGTTAAATGTGATTGGTAATCAGTTTGAGCCACAGATCATTTCAGTTTAGCGGTTTCAAGCTGCAAGTCTAGTTAAAAACTTCACTACAGCAATTTAGCAACCTAAGCACCCTATCATGGGAGTTCAAGTTTTCAACGCATGCCCTCTTCTTTGTACCCATGTGTCTAAACCACTGAATTTTCCTTTCTTTTTAATGAACGGAGAAAAAAATTTAAGAGAAGAGTATCGTGGGTCAATAATCCAATATCATGGATGCAATTTTAAATCAGTAATTAAATATATTTAAATGATTGAATACAAGGGCCTCTTGGATAAAACCTAGGGTTTCAAAATATTTTGAGCTCATCAAACATTTATATACAACTTAACTACATAATTTTTCAAATCAAAGAAACATGTCACGGAAAATTAGTATACAATTTCAGGGTAGGATAGAAGCAATTAGTATAACAACACCTGCTACCTTCCCTCAAGTGATTGTAGTCGCATTTCATTTTTGAACATCTGGATGGTTGATTACTCTTCTTCTAAAACAATATAGAACTGGCTAAAATGTGTTGTCAATTGTGAAACTATTATGATGAATAGCTAATTTGTTGTAGTCAATTGCTAAAGAAGTACTGCAAATAATCTGAATGAAAGGTCTGAATTCAAGGACGAGGCCTTTTATCAGAACATCATGAATCCATATCCAGTATCTCCTCTGTAGGAAAACCGGCAATGCATATCACAGCTATCCCAATGCTATCTGACTCAGGCGGCGTTAACTTCGTGTAATTATTGTCGAAAATTGTTTGTTTCATGGACTTGGAATTGACAACTGACTTTCTCTGCAGTGTGCATGTGTTGATATCACGGTATGGTTAAGCAAATGGGACATTGAAATACACAAATAAACAAGTGATTGCGTTTAGCTGTAATCTCTTGTGATGGCTGCTTAACCATAATGAATATTGTTAAAGGGCTAAAGCTTTGGAGTTGCCTGAACAGTAAAAAAGATAACAAAGCGGCAGCACTTGTCGAAATACTGAAATAGTGAGCAGGGTTGTTGCTAGTTGAATTTATGTGATTATGATGTATGAATTAGGTGTTTATTGCTTTATCAAACCTTTTGACAATTGTGTAGTATCTAGTAACTACTTGTGTTTGAAAGACACTGCCTGAATTATGTAATATTTATTTGTTAACAACATCTTTATGTGTATTCATTATAAGTAATGTGGGAAATTCATAATAGGACATATCAATTGTCATCACATAAATATATTAACAATTTTGTTAGGTATGGTGATAATTCTTCCAAATAGATTAACAACAAGTAATTAGAAAAATTTATTACAACTTTGTTACTCTTCCAAATATGGATTAATAATACTTTTATATGCGTTGACAACAAATAACCAAAGAAATTTATTACAACTTTGCTAGGCCCATTGAAGACTCTTCCAAATAAATTAACAATAATTTTATATATATTGACAACAAGTCATTAGCAAAATTTATTAGAAGACAAGCCAATTAAGAAACTCAATCAAATCATATGTTGCTTCCTTGTTATGTGCATTGACAATTCTTTCATATTGATTAACAATACCTTTTATATAAATGAATTACACTAACTTGCTTTCTACATTATCTTTTCTTTTGTCAATTTATCAAGAATAAGCTTGACTTTTACCGACATTTGAAAATGACAAATTAGTACTCCTGTTCTGGAATGGGCTTTTGCTTTTCATTAGCACTGATATGGGATTTTGTATATTTAGGAGTATTTTCTTGTCCTTTTTTCCTCCTAATAAAATCTATTCCACTTTCTAAATATCTAAAATAAAACATCCAAATAGAAATTATTATAAATAAAACGTGAAATCCAAACATCCCAAATTATTAAACATACATGACACATCCTGAATTATTAAACATAAATGTCAAATTAAACCAACACAATATCACAATCAAGTGGTGAACCATCATCTACCATTCAATATTATGGAGACGTTGCGTTTTGCAAGGGAGGAAAAGAATTTTTTTTTTTTTTTAAAGGCTAGCCTACCAACCTTGCGGGTTAGCTTGCCACTAGTTCGGTCTTGGTAGTTACAAGCTTAAAAAGTCAATTTTAAAACAAGCTAGATTTTCATCAATCTAACCTACCATTTCTTGGCTGTTTGACATGTTGAGCCCATAGACTCAACTTATATTATCGGCTCTACATTGTGAAACTTCACTGTATCTATAATTTGATAATTATTTGCGTGAGAAGTGGACGGCATTAAGTTCCTATAGACTTAAAATAGCACCACATTTTTCAATTTAATTTTTTATAATATTTATTGATTTATTAATATTTGTAATTACCATTGTTCCTTATTTTTAATTAAAAATTATTTTTCATTTTTATTTCAATTCATTTATTTTTATTTCATTTGATTATTATTGACATTATATCGAATTGATTTTAAAAATTCATTGACTAGTTGCTCCAACAATAATGCCATCAATCACACTTGGATGAAGTTCCACATTTGAGCTCACAATATCAACAACTTTAGACTAGCAACATAAAAGCATAGTTCCTTTTCTCCAAACTACTCTTCCTTTCCTAAATATAAGATCCATTCATAATACAATTTATACTATAAAATGATTCTTATATCATAAAGTGGTATTTGTTTGGGGAATATTTCAGCTATTAACAATTTTAAATCCGTTTAAGATGTGAGCATGAACAAAAGAAGATTATAACTTGAAAATTTTTGAATTATAATTCAATATCGTATGCAGTTTACCTGCTGTTAGCCCTCTAATCAATTCATTATCCATCCTCCATAATCAATCAGTCAAGATGCGGACCAAAAGACAAGCCCAAACAAGATGCATAGCCAAATCAAGACCTGTTTCAAGATAGTTTGGGATTTGTCAGCACCTGTGCCGCGCAGTGGCATGGTAGCCACCTGTTGGTGGCTCTTAACAGGTTCAATCCCTGCCCGCAAGCGGAGCTTGCCTACTCAAAAAAAAAAAAAAAAGAAAGATTGTTTGGGATTTAATCCCCTTTTAGCCTAGCTGTTTTAATTTTTGGATTTTATCTCTCTTCTTGTACCCAAAAAAAGAAATACCTAGTTGAGGTGAGGGCAGAAAAGACAGAGAAAGAGGTCCTTTTAATTCTCTCCTCGCTTCAACAGAAATCTACTTCAGATATCAACTCTTCATTTTCCGAGAATGCCATTTTCTTCACATGACACCATTCATAGATATATATCCCATCTAAGGCGAATTTTCACGGGACATTTACAAGCTTTGCACGTCTAGTTTTCTGATCAATTTCCACTCTAAGTCCAAGTGCCGAAATTTCCGGCACATCAACAGATCCCTGAACCTCCAACTCTGCAACAGCCCTTTGGTTCTCCTCATTCCCCTCCAACATATTCCTCACTGACCATATTCCCCACTCTCTAAGGAATGGATTGTCCTCATCAGTAACGCATTGTTGCAGTAGGAGTATAATTCCATTTTTCCCCCTTATCTCATCTTGTGCATGCTTTCTTCTGTACAAACAATTGCCAACAAGAGCAACAATGTCTCTCCTGAATCCCTTGTACAGGCAGGGTTTCCGCAACCTAGATGCTTCAGCTTTGTCTCGCTTCTCAGATTGTTTTATTGCTTTCCTGATTATTGCTGGAGGCTCAAGATCGTGAAGCAGAGACAAAAGCAAATCAATGAGGCCTTGTGATAACAGTTCGTTAACAACATCCTCTGATTCCCCTTTGATACCTCCTTTCACATCATCTTGGGCACAAATATCTCTCATTATGCTGATAGAGTATCCTAGAACGTCAATGGCAGCACAGCCGGTAGGTATACCAGACTTGGCTTTAGGGGCATGCTCGAGAACTCCAATAGAGTGCTTGAATATTTCATAAACAAACAATGCAACATCCCTTGTAACAGCAACATCAGTGATCCTTTCATTTAAGATTTCTGCCACAATTTCCAAAAGAAATGCCTGTTCAGATGATAACTGATCATCTCTGAATTCAGAAACTTCACCCTCAGAAGCAGCTCCAGACCATAACTTAGAGAACAATAGAGGCAACTGAGATTCTTCCAAGCAGATTCTTGAAAGGAGTAACTTTAACCAATCCTCTCCAAAACCAACTGGGTCATTAGAAACCAATGAATAAGAGAATAATAGAAGAGAAGAAATATAATCAGTGATACAAACTAAAGCAACTCTCAAAAACCTAATGACAACAAATACATCTTACAACTTACCAAGAGAAGCAGTTCTTATAATTTCTACCATTATGGGCCACCCACTATCACTGTACAGCTTTCTCACCAATTCAGGATTTCCACCATAACATGTATAAATTATCATACACAAAGGGTCGCAAGTCCCCCTATTCCGGAGTCTTGCCAGAGATACAAAACCATTAGGATAGAGTTCTTCCCAAATAGCATGCTGATGGTCTTTCCCAGCCAACGAAACATTTGCCAAAACTTGCAAACAGACACGGGCCAATCCCTGATCTGGGTCCGAACAACTTGCCACCGACCTTAAAACATTGGAGACAATACCAGCCCCCTTGAGCTCAACAAATGAGTTCTGATTTGCAATCTCTCCAGCGCACAGATTTCTAAGGAGCTTCAAAGACAATGGAAGAAAATGATGCTGTGAAGTACATGGCGCAGAATGAATTATCTCCAGCACTGCTGGAAGAATTCCTTTAGAAGAAAGCTCCGAACGCCCAGAAGCAGATTTGGAAATTTCTTCGAAAATTTCCAAGGACTTTTCCAAGTCAGTCGAGCTTGAAGCCCCAAACAATAACCGAAGGGTTTGTTCTGATATGGGGTACTCCAATGTATCGGTATCACCCATTACATATAAGAATGAAAATAAAGATTGAATAATGCGGAAAAAACCCACAATTATTGTTTGAAACTCGGTTCTAATCCTGCAGAAATTTAGCCAAAAAAGAAGAAGAAATAAATATATATACAAGAAGGCTAGAAACTACATGCATACAAACACGATGATAAAACCACTAGAATAAAATGGTGGATTCTGCTGTTATCTAGGTAAGGATTAATGAGAGAAATTGTGAATTTTGGAAAGATGAATAGAGAGTCAGAGAGCCAGACACCTTGCACTATATGATAATAATATAGGAAATCTATCAACCAAACTCAAGCACTGGAAATTTAATTGGCAACATTAAAATAGAACAATCCTAATATCCATTTGACATCTCTTTGGCTATTCTACTTTCAGATTTCATTCACATGGACGTTTATTCATTGGTCTGGATTTAAAAAATTGAAAAAAAACAAACACATACAAATTTCAAATGCCCACAGCCCATACACCGAATGTTTTAATTTCACTTCTTCAACCTCAAAGATCAATTCAGATAATTAGATTTCATATCACTCATAGCTGGAAGCCTGAAACACGGAAGCAAGACCAAGAAAGGAAAAAACAGAGCACATCGAACTGAAAGAAAATAGCAAACCAGGCAACAAGACCACAGAAGCTGAAAACAGGTAGAAGGAGAAGGAAGAACCTCGGGCTGCGACCATGGATCTACCACCGTAAAGAAGAAATGACGATGGGGAGTGACGAGCTGCTGCCTCCAAATCTGATCGAAGAACCAAGAACGACGACCTCTGCTTCGACCAGGACGACTTCACGCGAAGACCGGCGACCTCTGACAGCGAAGAAAGCGGCAGCTACAGTGAGGGTTGATTTTGGCTACGGATTTTGGAGACTGGAGATCAGACTTGCGATGACTGCGATTTTGGAGCTCTGCCGGAGACCGCCGTGCCGTCAGTGACGCTAGGGAGCAAGGATTTTGGAGGAGGCGATTTTGGTTTTAGGGAGGGAGACGAGCTGTGCGCGAGCCAGAGGACTGAGGAATCAGATTCACGGGAGGGAAACGGAGGAGTTCGACGGGAAAGGAAATTAGGAAAGGAAGAAGGATTTTTTCTTTTAATCAAAACGATGTCGTTTCGTGGATTTGGCAGACAAATAGTTATGACCGGTTCAACTGGCTTTTTACCGGTTCGATTGGCCCCCGATCCAGCTACTGAACCGGACCGGATTGCAGACCGGTTCACTGGTTTTTTGGTTGAACCGGCCGGTCCGGTTTGGTTTTTTTTTTCTTTGAGAATAATCCTCATTCTTCCACCGTTCTGCTCCCTCCAACTTCATGAGAAGATGGTAATAATATCCCTTTGCCCTAAATGAAAACGCACAGTTTTATTCTTTTTTTATAAAAAAAATAAATCTGAGGTCCTCCTTTATTTATCATAATAATTATCTACAATGTGTTTTCAAATTTTTCTCAGTAATAAATATTCTTATTTTATAATTTCACAAATAAACTATTTATATTTTATCATAATAATTTTATATATATTTTTAAACTATTATCATATTAAAAACATAAAATTTCAAACACTACTATTTAATAAAGTCTATATCTTTTTCAGTTATTTTACAACTAAACTAACTTTTCTATTAATTATCCAAATAATTTTCAATTTTTTCAACTGACTTTTTAGAGGCACATATCTAAACGTAAATCATATTACACTAACTGACTTTTACTGTAACTTCAGTTACAAAAGTTAGTTGGATTAGAAGTCAATTTTATTCAATATCAATCTAAATATACCCGAAGACGGGGATTATTTAACAGCTCAACCCACCCATGATGAGAAAAGCAACGGCGGGGACAAAGGAGGAAGAAGAATTTGCCTCCCCCCCCTCCAACTTCTTCCCAGAAAAGTGCATGGAAGCCAATGGATGGTTTTGGGGAAGTGCCTAAAAAATTCTGAGTAGGACTACAATTTTTCCTTTTATTTTTTGGAAAAATCTGCAGCTACTTTTAACTTTGTAAGAATTATTATAAAAATATTTTTAAAATTTTAAATCAATCTTATTTACTGCATTCTAATAACAATCGATAACATTTAAAAAAATAAATGATAACACATTTTTTTAGTTTGAAATTTTAAAATTTTAGAGGTATTTTTTAAAAATTTTCTCCCATATTTTTCTCAATTTCTAATTTAATACTTGCATATTTTTTTCAAAAGATAAAAGCATACAAGTATCGAATTAAAAATTAAAAAATAAAGATATCTGTAAAATTATTTTTCTTTCGTTTTTTGCTTTTAGCTCATGAGCATTTGTTTGAATTGACTTTTTGATGTTAGCAAAAATAAAATAAAAAACTTTTGCATTATTTAGGGATTTTATCAAAAGTATTTTTTTTTCATTTTATAAAAAGTAGAAATTATTTTACATTTGGTTATCATCATAAAAAATAATTTATTTTTTGGTGGAAATATCAATTAATTAATTTCATAGAAATAGAATAAATACATATAGATAGAGAAATTTAGGAGGTGTTTGAAAAACTTGTCAAAATCACTTTTCGAGCTTAAACCATGGTTTTAGGGTATAGGTTGCCAAACACTCCACATTTTTATGAAACCATGGTTTGGCTCCAAAATCATGATTTGACCCACCTAAACCATGGTTTTATGCAAAGCTAAAAAAAAAGTTGCTTTTAAAAAATATGGTCTTTTTTTTACATTGTAATACTATCCCTAGTTCTCAATATAAGAGCTAGTTAACTAATTGAGTAAATTAAGAAAATTAGTTTAGTTAGTTATTTATAATAAATAGGTATTATTTTCCTTAAAATATTCTTTCTAATCATGTGTATTAACTAAAAGTACCGTTTGATAAAATATTTAACATGTGTAACTACTATAATGACTACTTTAGAAAAAATAGATAAATATGAGAAACAAAATGGATTAAGGTTTTATATTTAAAACCAAATTGAATATCAAAATACTCCTCCGGTCCTTAATATAGGACCCAATTGTTGAGTTGGTTTTGGTTCTAAATATAAGACCCATTTCTTATATTTATCAGTTTTCTTTAAATTACCCCTATGGATACTCCCTCAACCATAATCAAGTAGAAGAAGGAGATGAGGTATTAAGAAAGATAATTATGGTGTTTTAGGAACAATGTGTCACTTTTCTTATAATTAACTAACTTACCTAACTTTCTTAATCTAATCAAATTAGTTAGATGGATCTTATATTAAGGACCGGAGGAGTAGCTCTTATATTAAAGATCGGAAGTAGTATGTTGTTGAAAAAACTAGTTGTGAAAAAATATCGTGGGATTTCATGTTTAAAATCTTTAAGGCAAAATAATATTTTTCTATTGGCAAAAAAATAATCATTTTTCTAAAAACAAATTTAATCTTATATTTTATAAATACATATACATATTAATTATTTATTAATTATATTTTTATATATTATTTATTATGTTGGAAAAAAAATATTATTAACAAATTTATTACTTCAAATAAAAATATATTATAAAATCTATCTTTTATGTAATTATCATATTAACTTACGTCCTTTTTAGTAATTTGCACGTATAAAAAGTACTTCTGATAATAACTATCCAGACACTCTCACTTTATTAGAAACATTTTTTTGCAAAATCTATTCCTAAAAATTTTGGCCAAAAAAAAATCTATTCTTAAAAATAACTTTTCTCTTAGAAATTATTCTCTAACCTATAGTTTGTTTTTATCCAAAAACCCCCTCTCCCTCTTAGAATAGAAAGGGTTCTTAACCATTTATTCCAAAATTTCTAGTATGACATGGAACATTTACAACATATGCAAAGAAAGGACGAGAGATCCTGCTATATTGCATACTTTTAAGATAATTCCCATCAATTGGTCTCACATTTCTTTTAAAAGACAAAAACTTTCACATTCACTTAGCTCTTGTATCATTGTAATGCTTGAAAGAATGTATTCCCCATTCAAAGTATAAATTTCTAATAATTAAATTACGCTATTCAAAAAGTTAGTTAAAATTACTTTAAGATAATAAATATATAAAAAAAATATAATTTATTTTTTTAAAACACCCTAATTTATGCAAAGGTTGAGTGGGAGAGAGAATGAGTGGGAAAAAAAAGATAAGAGAGAATGAATAGAAAAAAGAGATAACAAAGACATATAATTAATTATGAGTAAAAATGAGTAAAATGATTAAACAAATCCAAATTAAAACTTCTAAAAAACATCCTATCCCTTAGAAATTTTGAAACTTATATTTTCAGCAAGAGGGAATAGTAATTAAAGCCTATTCCCACCAGCCTTTATACCTCCTACGTATACTTGCATATTTATCATCAATCCAATTCATAGCATTACATAACTTTATATTTTGAAAATTCTACAAATTTTAGTGAAGGAGAAGGTGACAATATGTATTCACTAAGAATAGACACAAATGAGATATTCAATCCAATCCAATTAAAAGATAACAATCAATCCAATTAAAAAATAGGGAAAATTAATTTGCTAGTCTTTAGAGTTTAACTAAGTTTTGCATCAAGTTGCTATAATTTTCTGTTCTTTTTATTGAGTACTTATTGTATTTTTAGTTTTAATGAGAGTCTTTCCATTATGACACCGTTAGTTTAGACTTGTGGTACCTATCTGCTTGCAGAGCTTCTCTCTCACTCCTCCACCCAGTCTATAAACACTATTTTCTCTCCCTCTGTATCATCATCATCTTCTGGCCTGCCTTGCCCAACCACACCCCTACTCTTCTTCCTTGCTCTACTTTAAGAAGCAGTATCCTCTTGAATCTTCTTCATATAAGGATATTTGGTTACACTTGCTGTCACAACCATATTAAACAGTTGGTCTCTTTGAACTCTTCTGCAAACTTTGAAGTAAAGTCTTTAATCTCGCCATGTGAGCCATAAACGTCAATTAGGTGAGTATTAGGATCAGCTAATGCCTCCATAACTTTTCCCAAGATTGGCTTTCTCCATTTTAAAGAATCAAAAGCATTGGAATTGGACATCATCCTCTCATGTTGGGCCATAACTTCCATTCCATAACAGTGTGATTCTTGCAACAACTTAGTATGAGACTTGTTCTAGTTCTTGTCTTGCAACTGAGGCTTGTGTGTATGGGATTTGGTTAAAGTGAGATAACGACAAAGAAAATGTGAAATTGTAGCAACACCAATAATTCTAACAATTGCTATAGCAGACTGCAACATTATTATTAATTCTGTAATGAAACTCAAGACATGATAAAACATAATTTGTTGGGAGCACAAAGTAGAAATGATAGAGGAGTACCTTTCAGCTTTCACAACGAGATCTATGAGAAGACTAAAAAGATTGTTGTTTGGGTCATGAAGAAATTAGCTTCTTTTTTCTGAAAATCCAATACCATAGGTGAGGAAGAAATAATAATAGAGTTTAGATACCATACTATGAAGGGCTGAGAGAGAAAATGGAAGAGGAGTGAGAAAGAAGGAAGACAAGGAGACGAATGTTGGAATATTTTTAAAATGAAGATATGTGTTTTGGAGAAGAAGTTATGTCTTCATATAAATTATGAAATTTATTTGAAGGGTTGTGCTCTCGTATAAATTAATATATTTATATGAGGGGTTGTGTCATTGTTAACTGTATGTTATATACTAAATAGAGTTTCTAATAAAAGGAACAAGATAACCGCATATGAATTATAGAAGAAAAGAAAACCCAATTTCAATTATTTTAGAGTTTGGGGATGTAGAACAATAGCTAAAGTTCCAAAACCCAAAAGGAAAAAATTGGGTGAAAGAAGAGTTGCATGCATCATTTTGGGATATGGTGAAAATAATAAGGTATATCGATTCTTGGTGATTAAACCAAATGATTCATACCCTATTAGTAAAGTTATTGAATCAAGGGATGCAATGTTTCAAGAACAAAGGTCCAACTCAATCCTTAAACCCAATAGTATTTCTCATTCCAATAAGAAAACAAATCAAGAGGAGCATGTATCTAGTGGCAATGACTTAGAAGAAATGGAACTTAGAAGAAGTAAAAAGGCTAAAAAAGTAAAAACTTATGGTTCAGAATTCTTCATGTTTCTTGTTGAGGGGTCAAAGGAAGAAATTGAAAATTGTTCATCTCTTTGTTTTAATTTAGAAAATGATCCTAAAACATTTGAGGAGGCTATGAAGTCTCAAGATGTAGTGTTTTGGAAAGTGGCCATACAAGATGAAATGGATTCAATAATGGGAAATAAAACTTGAAATTTAGTAAACTTCCCGCCTAGTTCTAAACCCATTGGTTGTAAATGGATTCTCAAAAGGAAATTAGAAGTAGATGGATCTATAGATAAGTTTAAGGCTAGGTTAGTTATTAAGGGCTTTACGCAAAAGGAAGAAATAGACTATTTTGATATATATGCACCAGTTGCAAGGATTTCTACAATCAGAGTGCTAATAACACTTGTTTTCACATACAATTTTGTTATCCATTAAATGGATGTTAAAACAACTTTTCTTAATGGAGAGTTGGAAGAAGAGGTGTATATGACACAAACAGAAGGATTTGTGGTTTCTAGTCAAGAACACAAGGTTTTCTTTATAGACTTAAGCAAGCCCCTAAGCAATGACATAAAAATTTGATGAGGTAGTTCTAAAAATTGGATATAAAATCAATGAATCTGACAAATGTGTTTATAGTAAGTTTCATAATGGGAAAGGTATCATGATTTGTTTATATATAGATGACATGTTAATTTTTGTCACTGATTTGAATGAAGTAAATCAAATAGAAAAATTCTTGTCTAAAAATTTTGATGTGAAAAATATGGGAAAAGCAGATGCCATACTAGGAATTAAGATTATTAGGGATAATAATTGTCTTGGTCTTTCTCAATCTCATTATATTGAGAAAATATTAAAGAAATTTAATTGTCTTGATTGTTGTCCTATCTCTACTCCATTTGATTCTAGTATGAAATTAGTACCAAACAAAGATTGTCTTGTGAGGCAACATGATTATTCAAAGGTAATTGGATGCTTGATGTATGCTATGACATATACAAGACTAGATATAGCATATCCTATGGGAAGGTTAAGTAGATACACAAGCAATCCAAGTCAAAATCACTGACATACCGTGGATAGAGTACTAAGGCACTTAAAAGGAACAGTCAACTATAGTTTGACCTATAGTGGTAATCTTTAATTTTGTAAGGATATACAGATGCCAATTGTATAAGTTACTTAGAGGATCATGCTTCTACAAGTAGATGGGTTTTCACTTTAGGTAGGGGTGCTGTTTCTTGGGGATCTAAGAAACAAATATGTATTGCAGACTCTACCACGAACTCTGAGTTTATAGCAATGGTTGCAAGTAGCAAGGAAGTGAAATGGCTTAGAAACTTGTTACTTGCAATTACTATATGGCCAAAGCCAATAGCACCAATATCTATCTATTGTGATAGTTAGTCTACTCACTCAAAGGCTTATAGCCAAGTTTATAACAAGAAATCACGATATATTGGATTGAAACATAGTTCTGTGAATGATCTGATTATGAATGGAGTAATCTCCATAAGTTATATAAGATCTAAATTAAATCTTGTAGATCCTTTGATGAAAGGTTTAGCAAGAAAAATGATGTTGAAAACATCAAAGGGGATGGGATTGAAGCCTTATAAATCTTGATCACCGATAGTGAAGGCCCAACTCCCACTTAACTATCATATCAAGTCTTGGGTTTAATGGTGAAAGTATGCTATTAAAGTAATTGCAAGTACTTGACATGTTTATACATCCTAAGGTTGAAAAGTACTTCGTAACCATGAGATTTAAAGGGGAAAGGTTGAGCTTTAATGTGGCTTTAATAGACCTGTAAGCATATATTTGCTAGAGCATTAATCATGATGGTGCTTTTGATGGATTCTACCTATATGAGAGTGAAGTGGGGCTACTTTTAGGAGTTTAAGGGCTTGACTCTGAAAACTCTTCATAAAAAGGATATGGACACAAGGCCATAAACGTGTCATTTAAAGTGACATACAGTGGTTTGAGATCCCACGCATGAGTCATGCACACGTGTTCATATGGGATAATTGGTTCAAAACTTAGTCTACCATATGATTTTAGATGGATGTAACCATGTCTTGCTTAGGTAAAAGTTCAAATCCTTAAAATATCTTTACTGAAAATGAGATTTTTGAAGTGATAAGAGTTTAGGTTCATTTTAAAAATGGTGGTGGATTGTCGAAATATTTCTAAAATGAATAGATGTGTTTTTGAAAAGTCATATCCTTATATAAATTTATTAAATTAATAAATTTATATGAGGGGTTATGTCTTCATATAAATTAATAAATTGATTTGAAGAGTTGTGTTCTCATATACATTAATATATATATATATATATATGAGGAGCTATGTCTTCATATAAATTAATATATTTGTATGAAGGGTTATGTAGGAAGTTAAAACACTAAAAGACCCTACATATTAATACATTATATTTATTTAAATTGTGTTAGTTCATAAACCAATATATCGTTGTGACTTTTTATTTAATAAGGTATTATTCCAAAAAGGTATCTCTTCAAGGCATCATTTCATGATCTATATAAGCCCCTCACCATCACTTGTTTTGAACACAATACAATCACAAAGATCAAACTCATTGCCTTTGATTTGAGTGCACGCAGAGATAAAGTCGAATTATTACTTTGTAAAAGCCATTGTTATCTTCGCTTGAATATTGGAAGTGTAATCCATATTCAAAGGTCTTCGTTGTATCCTGAAGCAAATTTGCCAGACATCCTAACTTGCACCCTATAATATAGGAATAGGTAGGGGCAAATTAAGCCTAAAGAAAAGTATTGCCCATGCCTTGTAAGACATCGTGCACCACTTTCTACTTCATCTCTTCTTCTTGTACTCTTCAAAAAACTATTCCTTGTAATAGATGATGATATGGAGAGAGAGAAAATAGTGTTCATAAATTGGATGGAGAAGTCAAGGAGAAGCTCTGCAAGAATATGGGCACCACAAGTCTAAACTAACGTGTTATGATGGAAGGACTCTCATCCAAACTAAAAATACAATAATGACTTAATAAAAAGAAAAAAAAATTATAGGGACCTAATTCAAAACTTTCTATGCTTTTTTTTTTCATACTACTTACCATGCCTCTAGCTTCATAGAATAATTGTAGTCTTATTTACCAAAACATTATGGAGTACAGGCCAATAAAATTTAGTATAAGTTAACATAAATTTTTCATCAAGCCATAACATTTATAAATATAATTCATTTCAAATTTCATATGACATAACATTTTTTAAGTCTGAAGTGTCACACTAAATGCATGAGTGAGCCAATTGAAGGGTTTACTCTTTTTTTTGGGGATAATATTTGAAGGTTTACTTTAATCTTAAATATAATATCTCAACATATCTTATCTCTCAAATTTATATGCTTTTCTTTATAATATATTTTTATAGACCCTTTATAATATATATTTGATTATTCCTATTCATGTCTCCATAACCCACGTATTTACATGTATGGATTTATAACTAGATAAACTCTCAAACAATTTGAGTTAGATGCAACTTACAAATTAAAATTACATTATAAGCTACATCCAAGCTTTAGGAATTGATTTTTTTTTTTTCCAAAACATCACATTAAATCAAATGACATTCTATCTAAAACAACACTAATAAAATAAGACAAGTTAGATTATGGCAAATCAAATTTTTTAATGGTGCAATTATGCATATATATAGGGGGCAACACACAGTTAGTGAATGATACAAGAGAGCTAGTAACATGGTTGGATGGGAAAAGTAACTCCAAACGGAACCTTAAAATGCAAATAAACATCAAATTATGTCAAAAACATTTAAAATCAACTGTATTTTAATAAAACTTGGAGAGTTTAATATGAGTTTTTTACTTGAAGAAATATAATATGTAAATGCTCTTGAAGCAGATTTTTACTTTACCTAGACTTACTGTAATTTGATTCCTCATGGGCTATGAGATAATCACATAAGCTTTTTATCCAACCAGTGAGAAAATGCCTTATCTCACAAAAAGTCATCCCCACAATGAGCAATTCTTCATTTAAATTACTTTTAAAATTAGCTGCTAATCAAAGTAATTCTAGTAGGACATAGTAATAGTATATCATCATCATTGTTGTTGTTGCTATTATTGCTATTCTTGCTATCATCATCATCATTATTTTGGAATATCATATGGTGAGCCTGTTATGTCATTGACATTGTAACAATATATAAAATGAAGAGTTAAGATTTTTCCTTATGAAATCTTAATAGATAGATTTTTTTCCCTTCTATTTGTATTTGAGGTTGCAATATATCCATACCTCACATTCAAAGTAAAACATATATATATATATATATATATATTAATGGCACATTTCACATTATAGGTGTCTCTATCATTGCTAAGTACTTTTGTGGTTTTGTTTACCCCATTTTAAAGGAAATACTCTTGCCCTTTTTTTTTCATTCTTAACCTACCCCATAATTCATTAATAGATAAACTTTGTATATTTAATTTTTCTCCTTTATTAGTTTTAGGAAAAATTGCAAATAAAGACCCCCCAATATATAAAATGGCAATCAGGGACCCTGAATTTGAGAAATTGCTCACAAGGACCTGGTTCCAATTTGCAATTATGAAATCATGGCCAAATTACCAAAATACCCCTCTTTAATTTTTTTTTTCAAAAAAGAACACCACTGCCTCGCCGGAATCCGGCCGTCAGCGCCGGAGCTCTGGCCACCTCGGCTGCCAGCTGCCGGAGCTTCGATGCCGGCGGCCAAATTCCGACCATTGTTGGCGACCTTCCTTTGTTTTTTTTTTGAAACTGTTTTTTTTTAATTGGGGGAAGTGAGGTTGGGGGTATTTGATCCCCCAACCTAATGCTTCTCAAAATTAGGAATGATCATTGAGCCAACAAATTTTTGCTAACATTATAATACAAAAAAATATATAAGTTAACTCATTTACTCTTGTTCCAGGTGATAACATAATACATTTGAAAATAACAAGTTCTGATTATAAAATAACAAGTCTGAGATTAAAATTTAACAACACGTTTTTTTTTATAACAACACACTCTGTTGCAGGTAATAACAACAATACATTTGAAAATAACAAGTTCTGATTATAAAATAACAAGTCTGGGATTAAAATTTAACAACACGTTTTTTTTTATAACAACACACTCTGTTTCAGGTGATAACAACAATACATTTGAAAATAACAAGTTCTTATTATAAAATAACAAGTCTGGGATAAAAATTTAACAACATGTTTTTTTTATAACAACACACTCTGTTTCAAGTGATAACAACAATACATTTGGAAATAACAAGTTCTGATTATAAAATAACTAGTTTGGAATTAAAATTTAACAGCACCGTTTTTTTTATATAACAACACATTTTATTCCAAGTGATAACAACAATACATTTGAAAATGACAAGTTCTGATTATAAAATAAGAAATTTGAAATTAAAATTTAACAACACATTTTTTTATAACAATTAATTATTTTATACTTTTGAAAAATAAATTATTTATAACTTATAAAAAGTATTTTAAATCTATTTAATTTGATAAAAAAATAACTTTTATCTCCAATTTATAATCAGAACTTGAAGTGTAATTTATTATAGATTAAAAATACTTTTTTATTGTTCAAATTTATAAATAAAATTTAGGAAAAATGACAACACACTTTTTTAATTTTTTTCAAAAATTTTTTAATCTATATATCTATACAACTCATTATAAATCAAACTACTTCTTATAAATTATAAATAGTACAATTTATTGTAGATTAAAAATACTTTTTGATTGCTTAAATTTATAAATGAAATTTATCTCTAATTTATAATTAAAAATACTATTTTATTCTTTAAATATAAAAACTATTTTTAATATTTAAAGAATGAAATAATAAATTATACTATAATATTTAAATACTTAATAATAAATTTTAATATTTAAAGAATGAAATAATATAAAAATTTATACTGTGATTTATAGATTAAAAATACTTAATTATAAATGCTTTATAATTTATAAGAAGTAGTTTGATTTATAATGAGTTGTATAGATATATAGATTAAAAAGTATTTTTTAGAAAAAATAAATATATTAAAAATATTTTTATAAGTTATAAATAATTTATTTTCCAAAATCATAATATAAATAATTTTCTAAAAAAACGTGTTGTTAAATTTTAATTCCAAACTTATTATTTTATAATCAGAACTTGTTATTTTCAAATGTATTGTTGTTATCACCTGCAACAAAGTGTGTTGTTATAAAAAAACGTGTTGTTAAATTTTAATCCCAGACTTGTTATTTTATAATAAGAACTTGTTATTTTCAAATGTATTGTTGTTATCACCTGCTATAGAGTGTGTTGTTATAAAAAAACGTGTTGTTAAATTTTAATCCCAGACTTGTTATTTTATAATCAGAACTTGTTATTTTCAAATGTATTGTTGTTATCACCTGCAACAGAATGTGTTGTTATAAAAAAACGTGTTGTTAAATTTTAATCCCAAACTTGTTATTTTATAATCAGAACTTATTATTTTCAAATGTATTATTGTTATCACCTGGAACAAGAGTAAATGAGTTAACTTATATTTTTTTTTGTATTATAATGTTAGCAAAAATTTGTTAGCTCAATGGTCATTCCTAATTTTAGGAAGCATTAGGTTGGGGGATCAAATCCCCCCAACCTCACTTACCCCCAATTTAAAAAAAAAAAACAGTTCAAAAAAAAAACAAAGGAAGGCCGCCGGCAATGGCCGGAATCTGGCTGCCGGCATCGGAGCTCCGGCGGCTAGCAATCGAGGTGGCGGAGCTCCAGCGCCGGCGGCCGGATTCCGGCGAGGCAGTGGTGTTCTTTTTTGAAAAAAAAAATTAAAGAGGGGTATTTTGGTAATTTGGCCATGATTTCATAATTGCAAATTAGGACCGGGTCTTTGTGAGCAATTTCTCAAATTCGGGGTCCCTGATTGCCATTTTATATATTGGGGGTCTTTATTTGTAATTTTTCCTTAGTTTTATATATACATAACCATAGATAATAGTCCATTCTAAACTTTAAATCCTCTCGTTGAAATTTAACTCTATCATTATTTGCTTATAAGCTGTAAAATCTTAATACAATTTCTTATTACTAATTAGTTGAATCTTTTGGATTAATATACTTTATCCCCTCCTTTATATAATATCACAAGCACACAAGAAGTTAAATATTAAGCTACAAATTTACTTTCTCTCAAATAAGAACTAAGGGTGTGTTTGGATGACTTCAAACCGTGATTTGGAAAAGTGATTCTGGAGAATAGATTCTGTGGAGAATAGATTCTGAGAAAAAGTGATTCTGAGAAGTGAGAGTATTTGGATAGTTATTACCAGAAGTGCTTTTTACATGTGGAAATGACCAAAAAGGGTATAAGTTAATATGATAATTATATAAGGGATAGATTTTATGATTTATTTTGATTTGAAGAAATAAAATTGTTAATGAAATAATTTTTACTAACATAATTAATAATATATAAGATAATATAATTAATACATAATTAATATGTGTACATATATTTATAAAACATAATATTAAATATGTTTATAGAAAAATGATTTTTTTATAACAGAAAAATATTAATTTTGTTTAAAGATTGTAAACGTGAAATCCCATAACATTTTTTCACAACTACTTTTTGTAATAACATACTACATGTATAATAACCTCTGATGTTTAATACAATTAATTAATTAATTGTCACCACACATATATATTCATAAAATATAAGAGTGAAAAATATTTTTAGAGAAGATGAATTATTTTGTTGCAAACAGAAAGTCATGTATTTTGCATGAAGATTATAAACATAAAATTGGATGATATTGTTTGATAAAATAGAATAAACACGTCTTAAAATAATTTATTAATTATTCAAGTAAGTAATAATTAGCTTGAGAATATAAGGCATAATATTAATAAGAGAAATATAAATAAAGAAGTGTCATAATCATTAAGATGATGCATCGATACAAAGCATTTGTAATAGGTTTTGTTTTTAACTACATATTACAATCTATGATAAAAGGAAATAAATAAGACATGACTACTATCCTCGTATTGAATTAACAAGTTCATCTCTTATGCTGTCACGAACCTGAGCCATGTAAGATGAAGATTGAATTGATGAATGTATACGTGAAAATCTAACCCCATCATCATCATCTTCTGCATAAGTACATTCTTCTTCCAACTGAACGAATCTAGGATCAGTAATAGATGTCGTTCTAATAAAATTATGTATAGCCATCGTTGCACAAACGATTTTAACTTGTGTTTCAAAATCATAAGATGGCATGTTTTGTAAGATTGTGAACTTTTTTTTCCAAACTCCGAAAGCTCTTTCAATTGTACTCCTTAAACTTGAATGGAAATAATTAAAGATCTCATTGTCATTTTCAAACCCAGATGTCCTTCGAAAATCAGGCAAATGGTAACGCTCCCGTCTGTATGGGCCGAGATATACATTCGGTGTTGGGTATCCAGCATCCACCAAATAATATTTTCCTATATAAAAAATGAAATTATTGTAAATTATGTTTTTATTGTTAAGCTAAATATAAAAAAAATATAGGAAATAAAAAAATACCTTCAGGTGGATGGGGAAAGTTCATTGAAGGAGTTGTGAGGGCATGATCAAATATCCGAGCATCATGTGCGCTACCTTCCCATCCGGCCAGGACAAAAGTAAAACACATGTCCCAATCACAAACCGCCATGACATTTTGTGACACTGTTCCTTTCCTAGAGATAAATTTAGTTTGATCTGTTGCACTGACAACGCAGGAAACATGTGTGCCATCAATTGCTCCAATAGCATGTTTAAAAAAAGGCCAGTATTTACCAAACCGAATTTTTGTATGAACATGCTGGAATGTTGGATCTTTTGGTTTGATATTAGACATGGCAAGTCTACAGCATGCCATTAGGACATTATGAAAATGTCTGCTAATTGTCTCCCCTGAATGTTGAAATCTTTCTTGCTGCATTCTGCTACTAAGTGCATGCCCAACGGTATGTAAAAACATTGCAACTGATTCATGTATCCCTATATTTTTAGTTTCTTTTAGACCATGTTGTTGCAATTGTTCCACCAGACTTAAGAACACATCCCGTTCCATCCTAAACATGTTATAACAACGACTGGAGTTGCCATCTAAAACATCCCTTACCCATATGCAGCCTGTATAAGCACTTGTATGCCGAGGCTCCTTACACAAGTTCAAAGTAGCATATGCACCAACCAATGCTGCAACTTTGTTAACCCTTTTTTTCCGTCCCTTAGCATGCTCTTCCACATGTTTAATTTCATCATCCATATTCGTTTTATCCTGTGCACAGACACATAAAGTTTAAAATTCCTACGTAGAAATTACGAAACATTTATAAAAGTTACAGAGTAGTCTGATTCATATAACAATCCACTGGTCACATAAAACATACACATATGGAACTGTCTAATATAATAAACAAGTCATAAATCCCTAGTAAAATGCTCTAAAATGGGTAGAAGTTGTTCCTTCTGATCCTTCAGAGCTGCATACATTTCTCGTGCATCCGGCCGTTCCATAAGGAGTTATGTGCACCGTCTAAAGAAATCAGGATCACTGACAACTTCAGGAACTGTTTTCAGGTGAGACAGGACTCCCCTAATTGAAATCTCATAAGCACGCGCTTCTTCTTCCAACCTTCTAGCTTCTGCTCGTGAAATGACCTCATTTCCACGCTCGGCCTCAGAAATATTTGTTTCAGCAATCTTGCTAATTGCATCCGCTATTTTCATAGAGGGAGATGCGCGTTTCTTCTTCACTTCACTCTTCCTTCTGACCCCCAGTGAGCTACTAGGTTGACTCCTACCTCTGCTTGTACCCCCACCACTGGTATCCTGCCTCAATTCAGTGTTGCCTCCACTACCTCCACTATTATCATTGAAGTTCACTGTGTTAAATTCCCCACTTATACCAGTTGGTGCGCCTAAAATTTCATCGCTATCTCCGGACCCTTCTTCCAAATCTTCATTCGGTGTTCCTTCACTTGGAAGTGTCATGGAAGAAGGTGCCCATGCTTGTGGTCCAGTTGCAGCCACACTCCCAAATAGTTGAGTCAATTGATCCCTAAATTGAAGTCCTCTTTCTCTGAATTTTTCGTAGTTTGGAACTTCCTGCACATTAGACACCAATAATATCATAAAATATTCCAAAAACAGTAAATATACACAAAACGTTAACAAGTAGAAAAATGTAAGATCAAAAGGTTCAATAATTACCCTTATTTTTCTCTCCCACCAATCATCAGTTGCACTGACAGTATTCCTTTCAGTATCCCATCCCAATCCTGTCTCATGAAGCAGCCTATCCCATGTCTGCCACTCTTTTCGTAGGGAATCATATTTATTTTTAAATTGAGCTTTTTCATATACTCTTCCAGTTTTGGCAATAAAGTTATCAGCAAGAATATCCCAAGCTTTCTTTGTTAAGCTAGTACCTTTTTTTTCCCCTTGTTGCACAAGTTCAATGCAGAGGTCAATAAACACTTTCGTGGTTCGTAGGTCCCAGGAAGCTTTCACCGTATTCTTACCCATTATGCTATATCACAATTACAGCTCTTCAGTCATCACAGGTTAATCAACTCAAAATTAATTGAAATAACAAGTGTCATTGTTACCCAAATCAACTATGAATACCATATTAACATTTTTCTTTCTTTCATTATTATTTAAAACAAAAAGAAATTCAATCTGTATTTATAACAAGTAATTAATTTTTTTAATTCAACATAAAATGGAATTATGTTCCCATTCCTTTCATGACTAGAAAAAAATTAAATAAATTAATTTTAATTACTACAAATACAACATCCTATACTTTTATTCAAAATAGGATTACGAAAAATAAAACATAAGGATTACAAATATATGTCTCTGGAAAAACTAGTCACTTGAATAGACCGAAAACCAATCCTCTGACTGAAATTAGATAAACCAAGCTACACAAATGAATCCTCGAATGAAAATCAACCCACCACTGAAGCAGAACGTCAGCAATAACTATCAACCAAGCAAAACCAGCACCCACCAAACACCCCAAGCCAGTACTGAAAAAAAAATATTACCCCGGTCAGACCACAAGCCATGACAAGTTCAATGCAGAGTATATAAAACAAAATTTTAGACAGCCCGGTCATCATCAACGTTGAGTGGTCGTAAAAATTATAGGGCGGCAAACTACAAATATTAAACACAGATTTCCATTTGCTCTATTTTTACGTATGAGAGTCCGGTGAAGGAGACATGGAGCTAGATAAACTGATCTCAGAACCAAAAACAAATTCACAGATTATCAACCAACCGAAGATACCGTATATCATGCTCAAACCAACCGGACATATTTATACACCTTTAATCTATCAGATTTTAAATACCATGATAAACAATCATAACTCAATAGCTTTGGCTGCTTCAGATTTTAAATACCATGATAAGCATATTTATTGCAGCAGCACAGAGCACAGAGCATAAATCGGCCAAACAACTTGAATTTCACATAACTTTTCAGAATCAATCAGATAAAGAAAACGAACTCAGAGACTTACCTGAATGGAGGACTGAATACGGCGACGAGAGTGAACGATGGACTAGGCAGCGGGGCCGGTGGCGGCGGCGGCGACGGCTGCAGGAGGAGCACTTGCGACTGGGCTAGTGAGTGGCGACCAAGCACGAACGAGAAGAGCGGCTCAAGAGAACGAACAAAAGGTGTTTTAAAATCTCTTATCTGATCCGAATTGATTTCACAAAAATCCCATTCACTCCTAATTGATCGTGCTACGGTTCCCCCCCACGGTTAACAACTCGACGTCGCAGCCCGTAGAGGAAGAAACAGAGGCTGCTCTGGTTTTCGCTTGCAAGTTGTATGATCCAGAATCCACAAATAGTCAAACGAAAATTGATCTCAATTGACACTGAAATTAACAGAAGAGATCGAGTAGCAGAGGATAAATGCCGGATCTGAGCCACCTTACCTGAGCGCCGGAGAAAGAGCCAGGGAACACTGACCGCGGCGGAATGCTTCAGAGCGAACCTGAGCGCCGGAACTCACAACTGATAGCTACGATCTTCTTCCGCCGAGCTGCGATTTCTCTCACCGGCACCTTCAAACCATGGCTGGACGGCGACTCTTCAACACGGGCGGCGACTCGTTCTGTCAAGGAGGAAAGACCGAAGGGGGAAAGGAAGACCGTGCTTGACTTGATGAATGGAACTGGGGAAGAAAGCGAGAGGACGACCGAACTGGAGCTCCGCTCTGGAATGGACCGACTGGAATGGGAGCTTGAAGTTTCGACCGAATGAATAATTGAAGCCAGAAGATAATTGGGGGCTGTTCGGTCATATGAGGAGGGCCCACCATCACCCTTCAATAATTGGAGCCAGAAGCAGACCGAAATAGCTTCTGGTGAAACCATGGTTTGGGGGTTCAAAACCATGGTTTCCCCCAAACCATGGTTTTAAAAATTTGGAAGGCTGTTTGGGTAGCATTTTCACCAAACCATGGTTTGGGTCCCCAAACCATGGTTTGGGGTGCTACCCAAATAGAGCCTAAAACTAACAAGGAAAGAACATGTTATATTTAAATTGTCATGACCTCTATAAAATGAAAATACATAAATCTTGCTAAATATTTTGAAAACAATAAACAAATGGTTAAGGAACATTGTGGCTCTGATACTAAAAATGTAACACCTTATTTACCTTAAAGGCATACTTAAAAAGTATTACTCCCAAAGGTTCTTAAGATCCCAAATCAACAAACAACTTTAGGGTTCTTATTCAAAATTTCAAAATACTTTAAATTTCATAATAAGACAATAATGTCCCAGGGCCATGACAATTAAAATATAATAACCTGTGCATAAGGAGCACAATAAAGGCTTACTTTTTGGATGCCTTCTCTTGGCTCTTATTAGATCTCACCTGAAAATGTTAAGATGAGGAGTAAGATCTAACGATTTCGTAACTACTCGAATTCAAACATACACAAGCAAACTACACACAACACAATATAGATTCAAATATAATCATGTATATAATATTCATATATGTACTTCTTATAGATATTACATTTATGTCAAGCTTATTCTCAATTTAACAACATAACATAGTTTCATAATTCACGTGCAGAAATGCAATATACCTCCCTTATATCATCGTCCATCCTTATACTGCTGACTGGAGCTATAGGCTAACATATCTAGTTTGACAAGAACCAATCCATGCAACTAGATTGTCCCAAGCTCACTAATACTTGAGATGTACTCAGTCAGAGGCACAGGGCTCAAATTTAAACTATGGCTCCCTTCCTTAAAAAACAATACTAAGAAGGTGTTATATGTCCTACAACTCCAATGCAACGTGGCTAAAGAAAAATATAGAAGAAGGGGCCCTAAAAAGTGTCATGCACTATGCACTAAGTGGTAGCATACTATGTGGTAAAAGAATTCATCATATACACCAAACTTCTAATCGTAGCTAGGGGTGGAAAGAGGCCAGACCTCACCCTTAACAGGCTAGGCCTGAGGTACAGCCTGTTGGCTTGAGTCTGGCCTGCGGCCTATAAAAGGCCTTTTATTTGGCCTAGGCCTGGCCTATAGCCTATTAAGAAACTTGTATTTTTAACAAATTTCAAATATATATAAATCAATTCAAAATTACAATAACTCAACCCAAATTATCCAAAATACAAACAAAAAATATGAAATAATCAAGAATAGGAATAGCCAAATGGGAACAGCTTGATTGACCTACATTACATTTCAACACTTGTAAATTTCTAATTTTAACCGAAAAAAATAACAAGCCCAGGCCACCTGACAAGCCTAATAGGCTTATTATCAAGTTTGAGCCTGGCCTAATAAGATAAATAGACCCTTTTACAAGTCCAAGCCTGCTCTTATATTTAATAGGCCAGGCCATTTACAGGCCAGGCCACAGGCCCTTAGCCAGCCGCCTGACCTATTTTTACCCCTAATCTGAGTCCATCACCATGAATGTAAATGTAATGGCAAGCATATCAAAATGCTAATAATTATAATAATACATCTTAGATCAAGGTATAATAAAATTGCTCAAGCTCAAATTATACATTTTTGCATACATAAGTATGCCTAAAAAATTACAAGTTATCACACCTTACTTTTAGATCCTTTTTTACATCAAATAGCAGCAATTAGAACCACTTATCAAGTCATTAAGTTGAGAAAGTTCAAGTTGTAAATTTCTTCTTCTTGGGTTACTATTCACTTGTAATCCTAAAATGGGTCAAAATTTGAAAAATCATAACTAATTTTAGAAAAACCAAAACGAAGTGGTTCTAAGTTCTATTTGAATCTATCTTGATTCTCTTCTGAGAAAAATAGTCACTGGATGACTATTCTTAGAATTCGAGCCTAGTTTTAAGGCAAATACTTACTGTTCATTTGGTTATTTTTTTAATTTTTTTTGGTATTCTTGTCTAATTTTGGATAAGCATAACTTTTAATGTACATATCCAAATTGGATAAAGTATCACTTATTTTAAAGTTAAAAATAAACTCTAATTTCATGCCAAATATTGTGGACAAACTCAACCATTTGACTAGAATTTTGTGTAGCCAAAAATTGGTCATTTTAATGTCATTTCTATCCACTAACTGCTTTAATTGTACATATTAAGTCCATAACTCTCCATACTAACCATTTACTCATGCAACTAGATATCATAGCATGTTTTAATACACATATACATCAAAATATCCCAAAGGGTGATTCATATAACTCATATTACAAAACTCCACATATTTTAAGAGAAAGATTTAAAGCCATATAATAACACAAATTATGGCAATCTTTCATGTCATAGCCACCTCCTTTTCTTTCTTCCTTGAAGTAGTAGATCCTAGATGGTTTATTTGAATAGTGGGAGGGTAAGATTTCAATAAAAGCTTAGTAACAAAGTATCACAATTAAAATGTCAACAAGTAAGATATAATATGCTGCATGTCACTAGTTATTTCATACTTCTCTAAATGTACATGCCATGGAAAGGTAATAACATGCTTTCTTAATCATCAAACTCAACATTGCACATAGCCAAGGCATTTCATGAATGGAGTTAAACATATCATTACATAGCCATTCCAACCACATCATGGCATAGAAAAACATAACATACATGTAGCCAATATACAATGCAAGTCAACATAAAAATTGTAAATGCTTACTGCATCTTGATAAATTTAGCCTTTTGCCTTCAAGTTCCCTCCTTGCCAATTCTTCTCTTCCTTTGATGTAAAGTCTACTGGCAAAACAATAGGGCATTACACATTACTAACTATCCAATTCAAACTATCAACATACCCTTAACGCTTTTTCCTTTGATTTTTGGGTTATTGTCTCTAACTTTGATTCATTGAAATCTCAACTTAGATTTATCAAAACTCATTTCCTTCCTGTGTTTTCCATGTGGCCAAATGGGTTAGGGTTTAAGTTCAAAATTCTACTTTCAATTTTTAATGCACCCAAAGAAATGTTCTCAACTTAATCTTACATAATTTCACCTCCTCAACTCATTGAAGCATCAAATCAACTTGAATTAAACCCTAGCCAATTTTTCTTCCTTAGCTGAATGGTATAGATGAGCTAAGGGTCTTGGAGTTCTTCCTTAGTTCATGCATAATCATGTATTTCCAATCAATCTTTAACCCCTAATCTTTAATCCAAATCATGCTTATCAAACCATATAGTGATTAAAGCAACATAATCCTTTAGGTTTAAGTCACTTGACCTCATCAAGATTAAATACTAGTCATTCATTAATCAATGCAATTAATTCTAATCAAACTTTAATCAATGTAATTAAGCTCTTAATGAAAGCTTAAATATACCTTGATTAAGTACTTAAGCATCAATAATCACTTTTTGCCTTTTCTCTTCCTCTCTGTTTCTTTCTCTCTCCTAGAATCCAAGAGCAACAATCCCTCTCTAAAGTTCCTATTTTGGCTTAATTGTGAAGGGGGTGGGGGTATTTATATTGCTCCCATTAACTTTTAACCCTTAAAATTTTATGAAATTACAAGGGTTATGTGGCTAAATCTCAACCCTTCATATTTCTCTCCATAACACATGGACAAATCTTAAGCTAGGAGACTTGTGATCTTCCCATGTAAGAAGGTGATGTCATGGTGCTTATGTCGCCCAAGATTAATTAGTGTAATCCTAGGTTAACTTCCTTAACCAATTTCTAGAAATGACATTTTATTACATAATTAATCTCCCATGCATGCCCTTCAAAAAATGGCAAAATCCCAACCATGCCCTTGACTCAAAAATGGCACCAAAAATCATCAAAATTTAGGGGGAAATTTTGTTCTGCCAAGACTAATATCGATCTACTAAATAATCTCACAGTATCGGTTTAATTTTTCAAAAATCCTGTCTAGTTCAGTGTCTCCAAAATTTTATTTTAGTGCATCGATAGCCTTTTCTTAATGTAGGAAAGTTTCATGATTTTTTTTCAAAATTTATCCCGCCCTGTATCTCTTTGAATTCCAATTCTTCCCGAATCGGTGTTCTACCAGTAAAAATTAAGTTTTAAATATTATTAAAGCTAACATCTTTACCTTCTGAGATTGGAAACAATTTTATGAATTATGATAATCTCCCAAATAATTTCCTCCTATTTTTTTCTAGAATTATTGAGGCTTCTAGATATTTTAAATAATTAATTGTAGCTACCATTACCAAGTAGAGCCAAAAATTCCTGAAAATACAGAAAATTTGATATTAAATTATTTTCCCCTTGTTAACCCCTTTGGGCCTCAAATACTATTCTAGACTCTTAATTTTATTTTTTTATGATTTTTTGAAAATTTTTGAGACTTTCTATCCTTGCTTCCCAACCAGTTCTTTCTTTATCTAATGTTTTAAAAATATCAGTCTGGACACTACCTAGATCTTAGTACAAAAGTTGTGTCATCTATGTCTTCTCTACACCAATTGGGCCTCAGTCTATTTTGTTTTCTTCATTCTCAGGGTGAAAATTATCAGGATGACTCAAGTATATTGTGACTGAAATCATCACACACAAGCGTGCTTGAAAAGTTTACAACTAAAATACAAAAGAAATCTAACACACATACACATGCATTTTTAATGCCAAAGTTTGTACTCTTTGCACACATATTTGATATTAATTGTATAACTTGTTATAATATTTTCATAATATAATATTTACACTTGTTAAGAACTTCCATTATCATTAATATTAATTAATAATATATATAAGAAACGAAGCACAAATGGAATTAAATTGAGAATCATTTTAAAAAAATTCAGAACACACTCACATCTATATAATTCAATTATATAATTGAATTAAATTTAGAATAGTCAACTACGACAGAATAGCACACAGTTCACATGTATATGGAAGAATAACTCACAAGATACGCTGAATCGAGAGGCCACTGACATGATTGGTGCAAGGATGAGAGAGGGTGTGAGCTAGCTTATGTGTAAGTGGGTACATAATACATATATACACACACACAAACACACTTGCTATCTAATAGAAAGTCGAGGGACTCATTCTTGACAATGGGCGTGTGTTTATTTGATTGGTTGAGAGGGAAGGAATGAGGGGCTTGCATCTTGAATTTGTTGAAGGAGTGAGAGGAGAGGAGAAAATTGGCGGTAGAAAACAATCAAGTTGGGAAGAACTGAAGGGTGCACAAAAAACAAAAGAATAAGCGACGGCTAAAGCAAGATAGAGAGCATTAAGAGAAGGATAGAACTAGGTTCATGTTTTCATCCGTTCACTAAAAGATACACGTGGGTGTATATATATATTTTTATTTTATTTATTTTTTTCAGGAAAATAAAGTTTATATGTCTTTATTTGAAAAGGTAACCAATTATTAAAATCTGATAAGATGTGCATATATATAAATATCTTTATAAACGAATCTCAATCTTTTCAAATTAATTATTTACTTGCCCTGATATTTTTGAATATCTCAATAAGTTCATGATATCTAAGAATAACCCTCTCTAAATATTATTTACCTATTTTAATATTAGTTAATCTATCCCTTATTACTATACACACATATACCTAAATAGATATTCTAATGGGGTATTTCATCTTACATTCATTTATAACCCTTTTTATACTTCATTAATGTGCAATATTATCCTCTTTTTTTTTTTTAAGGTTAAAGGCATTCCAACTAATTATTATCTATTGCTTAAGCATATACACACACTCTCTAAGTTACAATTGACTCTTTAAATCCAGGATGTTACAATTTGAGTTGACCTACCCAACATGACCATTCTGTAGGACTATAAAATCATTAAGAGCTTTTGCTAAGCCTCACAAAAATGTAGTCTAGCACTTTCTCATACACCATAAGAAGGGACCAGTAATTTATTTTAGTGCTAGAAAAAACTAACAAATGACTTATTCTTACCCTTTGAACCTTTTTCATAGGATTACCAATCACAAAGGTTGGATTGTTATCGCTGTCAATTTTGAATTGGTTCTAAACTTCTTTTTGTTTTTTTCATTTGTTTCTATCATCGATAATGATATCCACTTGCATCATTGTTCTCTCTTCAATGGTTATTGTCATTTGGCAATCATAACTCATTGACACTAAGTGTCAGTTTCACACCAAAATATTTGGTGAGAAGTTTTTAACAACCTAACTTCTAGTTCCAACCAACTCTAGAGTAATGAACTCTTATTCACATAATATTCTATTTTTTGCGATAACCACAAAATATTTTATTTGTATCACCATAAAAGGTGGGCTTTTACTAGAGGATTTTCTAATAGAAAATTGAAAATCAATTAACATTCATGTAGTTTAGTACAATGAGAATCCACTATACATGATACCAACATTCATGGTATTCAGCAAAAATATCACTCTTCTCATGAGACTTCACATTTATATATACTTAATCGGGAAAAAGACAGAAAAATGCACCTTTAACTTCAGAAGCTCAAAAACGTCTGCTGAATTCAAGAAATCCCATTTTGGTACCATGAGACCAAATTGGGATTATTATGTGAAAGGAAAAGACCAAATTGCCCTTCATTTTAAATATTATTTTTAAAATATCACAGCCCCTACTGGCCGGCCGGTCACCGGACCTCCGGCGGCGGTGGTCACCGGAGCTCCGGCGACCAGCCGACAATTGGTCACCGGAGCTCCGTCGGTCATAATTTTTTTTTTTGAAAATTTTTACAACTTCAATATAACGGTTAACAACTTTTGTAATGCTATTAACAACTTCAGTATAGCAATTAACAACAGCTTTTCTGGGAAATTCAACAAACTCCGGTAACCGGAAACAATTTTTTTGAAAATTTTTACAACATCAATATAACCGTTAACAACTTTTGTAACGCCATTAACAACTTCAATATAGCAATTAACAACAGGTTTTCTAGGAAATTCAACAAACTCCGGCGACCGGAAACAATTTTTTTGAAAATTTTTACAACTTCAATATAACGGTTAACAACTTTTGTAATGCTATTAACAACTTCAGTATAGCAATTAACAACAGCTTTACTGGGAAATTCAACAAACTCCGGCGACCGAAAACAATTTTTTTGAAAATTTTTACAACTTCAGTATAACAGTTAACAACTTTTGTAACCCTATTAACAACTTCAGTATAACGGTTAACAACAGGTTTTTGAGTTATATAATTTTTCAAAATAATCTGTTGTTAACCGCTATACTGAAGTTGTTAATAAGGTTACAAAAGTTATTAACCGCTATATTGAAGTTGTAAAAATTTTCAAAAAAATTATTTCCAGTCGCTGGAGTTTGTTGAATTTCCCAGAAAACTTGTTGTTAATTGCTATATTGAAGTTGTTAATAGCATTATAAAAGTTGTTAACCATTATATTGAAGTTGTAAAAATTTTCAACTTCAGTATAACGTTAACAATTACGTTTTTTTGAAAATTTTTACAACTCTAACATAAAGGTTAACAACTTTGATATAGCAGTTAACAACAAGTTTTTCGAAAAATTCAAAAAGTGGCATTTTTATAACTTCAGTAATGCCTTTAACAAACTCAAAAACCTGTTGTTAACCGCTATACTGAAGTTGTTAATAGGGTTACAAAAGTTGTTAACCGTTATACTGAAGTTGTAAAAATTTTCAAAAAAATTGTTTCCAGTCGCCGGAGTTTGTTGAATTTCCCAAAAAAGCTGTTGTTAATTGCTATACTGAAGTTGTTAATAGCATTACAAAAGTTGTTAACCGTTATATTGAAGTTATAAAAATTTTCAAAAAAATTGTTTCCGGTCGCCGGAGTTTGTTGAATTTCCCAGAAAACCTGTTATTAATTGCTATATTGAAGTTGTTAATGGCGTTACAAAAGTTGTTAACGGTTATATTGATGTTGTAAAAATTTTCAAAAAAATTGTTTCCGGTCGCCGGAGTTTGTTGAATTTCCCAGAAAAGCTGTTGTTAATTGCTATACTGAAGTTGTTGATAGCATTACAAAAGTTGTTAACCATTATATTGAAGTTGTAAAAATTTTCAAAAAGAAAATTCCGATCGACGGAGCTCCGGTGATCGGCCGGCCAGTAGGGGCTGTGATATTTAAAAATAATATTTAAAATGAAGGGCAATTTGGTCTTTTCCTTTCACATAATAATCCCAATTTGGTCTCATGGTACCAAAATGGGATTTCTTGAATTCAGCGGACGTTTTTGGGCTTCTGAAGTTAAAGGTGCATTTTTCTGTCTTTTTCCCTACTTAATCTTTACATAAAATTTGTTGTCATAGGGATTAATACATAACCACCACAACATAATGGGTTACCATATCACAAGGAATATTGACACAATGTTTATCAAAACCAAACTTTGGAAACATTTCTCAATATTATATACTATCACAATTCCTTTATGATCTCAACACCCATAATCATATTTAATTCATTCATACTGTCAAATTTCATTCAGCACAACACTTAAAAATATCATATCATCTATATTAAAAGTTTAGTATTCACAAATAATCATGCATATTTTTATTGAGAATGCATATCCACAAATTAAGATATCATGAAAATTGAAATGCATTTATCTGTCAACATACACAAGATAAATGATAAAATTTTCATGTCGCTAAAATAATGCTTATATGAAGCCACATAAAAATATAATAATTCACAAAATTTGTTCTCTGCAGTGAATAAAAAGCCTCCCCTCAATTAATTTTTCTTTCTAAATCATAACACAAAATAACATGGCATTTATAAACTATAAACAAAGCTTATTTTATTTTTCCAATATTTTTTAAGGCACCTCACACTTTAGGCACTCCACACTTAATATTTCACAACTTTTCAATAATAATTCTAATTAAATTAGAATCTCACCATTCAATTCCCTTCCATTCTAATTAAAATAGAATTTTTCACTTAATATCCGATGATAACCCAATCAATTGTAATAAACAGAATTGCATCTCACACCCCAAGTATGAAAAATAATGATCCCCATAGTTGTCACAAAAATGCATCAATATAAGAAAATATATTGTCATCCCCAACTACCAATGATAAAAATAATTTAGTTATTACTAACTCTGATCCTTAATATAATACCTTATTTGACTTTTATTTTAGTTCTAAATATAACACTCTAATTCACTTTTCTATCATATTTATGCATTTCTTTTCAAGATAGTCCTTCTAATAATAGTAGTTCTAACTAATGCATTTGATTAATAAGGATATTTTAAGAAAAATAATACTTATTTATTACAACTAACTAACTCAACTCATTTTTTTAATCTATTTAAATTAGTTAATTAACTGTTATATTTGGAACCGAAGGTAATATGATAATATAAATCTGTGAGACACCAAACCAAGGATATATTTGCACTACACCGAAACCCGCGCGTAATCACCGGATGAAACCATCAACCCATTATAAACAATTATTGAGGAGTAAAAACATTAAAGAAATAATAATAGGAGGTTCGCGATTGCTCTCATGCCATCAACCCAATCAATACATCCATTGACCCAAGCCAACAATTCCTTTCAATGGAAAGGAAATAAACGCACCGACGGACGAAAGTAAATAACAGGAGAGAACAATACTGGAATAAACCCTGAACAGCGAAGCGAACAACATGGAGGGTGATAATTTTACCGGAAAAACCCCAAAATCAAATTTAAAGGTTTTTTTTAACAAAAAAAAAAAACGGAAACGTGTGTATGTAGGATCCTTTTTCTTGCAGTGATTTTCAATGACGGAAGAATCAAGAAGGGCGAACAACATTTAAATAATTATGTGACAAAATCAAAACAAAATTATGATTTGAAAGCCAACCGGGACAAATGTTTTCGAGACCTTGTTTTCCTGACAATAGCGCAGAACATGAAAGGGGAAAATCGGGAAGCTCTGGATAAAAGAAAACCAAAAAGGCACACACAACAAATGGATATAGAAATAATAATTTGGAAACCGATAAAAATAATAATCATTTCTTCAAAATACCCATGCGATAACGGACGAAAATAGAATTTTACATGGCTCATACAATAACAGTCAAGAAGATGATAATGAAACTAGTCCTAAATTAAAACCACAGTAAAGTCCAATCTCAGAGGCAACCTATAACCACACTACAAAAAAATTGACTTTTGTCGCCGCTGAAAGTATAAAAGTCGCCACTGAAAGTTTTTTGTTGCCGCTGAAAAGTCGTTGCCGTAGCAACTGTGGCTGAAAACTTTCAGTGGCAACTAAAAAGGTCGCCGCTGAAAGATACTTTCAGCGGCGACTTTTACAAGTTTCGGCGGCGAAGCTGAAAGACACTTTCGGCGGCAACATTCTTGTCGCCGCTAAAAGACTTTTCAGCGGTTTCTGCGGCGACTTTTTTGTCACCGCTAAAAGTAATGCCTAAGAAGAATTGGTTTTACCAATGCCACGTCATCATCGCCGGTGCCACGTCATCGTCGTCGGCCGCCACATCATCGCCGTCGGTGGCCACATCATCACCGCCAACCGCCACATCATCACTAGCCACCTCCACGTCATTACCACATCACTCCTCCTTGCCACATCATCGTCCAAATATTTTCACCTTAAATGTATCTTCTTCCAGGTTCGAACTCATGACCGCCTCCTTTCGTGTCCAATCTTCTTGTCGCTGAGCCAGATTGAATTTGTTTATTAATATTGTAAAATAAAATATATATTATTATATTATACTTTTAGCGGCGACACGAAAAAGTCGCCGCTGAAAATCCACTTTCAGCAGTGACACTTTTGTAGCCACTAAAAGTCTTAGTTTCAGCAGCGAACTTTCAGCGGCGACAAAAAAAGTCGCTGCTAAAGGTCCACTTTCAGCGGTGACAAAAAAAGTCGCCGCTGAAGGTCCACTTTCAGCGGCAACACTTTTGTCGCCGCTGAAAATCTTGGTTTCAAGAGCGAACTTTCAGCGGCGACTAAAAAAGTCGCTGCTGAAGGTCCACTTTTAGCGGCGACACTTTTGTCGCCGCTGAAAGTCTTGGTTTCATCAGTGACCTTTCAGCAGCAACTAAAAAAGTTACCGCTGAAAGTCTTAGTTTCAGCGGCGACTTTTTTTGTCGCCGCCGAAAGTCGTCGCCGAAAGTCTGTTTTTTTTGTAGTGCTAGTTAATATATTCAGATCAGACAAAAATACAGATCGATATAGGATTCTCTTAACTTTTTCCAAAATATCATTCCTGATCAAAATAGTCAGATCACGACTGATGCATGATCTCACCAGTGAAAATCAAATAAAGGTAGGCTGGAATTAGAATTAAACCTTATCTCAATTCCCTTGTAATCAATCCCATGAATTGGAGAGCACACATTATGACGTGCTTCCCAGATCAGCGAGAAATATCTCTTAAAATTGTTAGAAAAATTTGCAAAACAACAAAATATTTGGTTCGAGTTCCTTCCAATGACACTATCCTTAAGAGATATTCCATAATCTTTCAATAATTTAGAAAGCGGCACTCCCAAAGGTTAAATAAACCCTTCCTGTAAGAGTACAGGGTAACAGAACAATAAAAAATAAATGAACTTAGCAGGACGAAAAAGGTTTTTAAGAGGATAAAGGAGCGCTTGAACACTTCAAGAATGATTACTTATACTTTGACAACCACCTTTTTATAAAACACGATGGGGTATGGGACGGGTCTAGTGGCACAAGACATTTCTTAAATAACACGTCTGTCCACAAGAAAGAAGAAGCATGTCAAAGAGGTTTCTTTCTTTGGCACCCCCACACCCAATATTTACAACACAAATCAATGGATGAGTAGAGAAAGTGACCAATTGATGGTTATAACGAGGCCAAAAGGAGGAAGGAGATTGTTTGTGCATGGACATGGAGGAAGTAAAGAAATGTGAAAAACTTGGGTTTGAGTTGGAGGACAAGCTAATGCTAGAGCTTCCCTCTTGGCTTTCCCTGTCAAGTTCCACCTCTGACGCTAGTAGCACGGGTAAGTTTGACATTGAGATTACATCATAGGAGGTGATCCAAAATAAGCGGGATCAACGGGTTTGGTCATCATCAAAATCTTCAACATCAACAATGACACCTGGAAATTTTGAAGGCAAGTCACAAGCCACATGTATTCAACACCTAGAAATGAAAATCTCATTTGCAATTATGCCTAACTCTTGCACACTTATGCCTAGTTTCGTAGGAGGGAACTAGAGGCCAGGAATTGAAATTGGAGCTAGAACTAGGGTATATGTATTTTTGGTGGGCTGGAACCCACTTCCTCATGGAACTTTGTTCCGTCCAACCCCCTGAAAACCAGTTCCACTTCTCACGGAACTGTGAATCTGACCATTCCCCCCCCCCCCCAACCCCCCACCCAAGCCTTTGTCCCTGAAAATCGAGGACCATGATGAGGACGATGGAGGATGCGAGGAGGACGGTGGCAGATGACAGTTCTTCACAATTGATCTAGTTTTTGATGATTTTTTCCTCTTTCTCCTCTCTGATCTGCAATAAGCCGATGATCGGCAAGGGATTGTGGATGGCGAGAATGGACGATGCTACCCCTGCAAAACATGTTAGCATATCTGAGTTGACTATCAATGTTACTAATCTAATGGATTCTCCTCTTTGCTACAGATCTACGATGAGCTTGTTCTCCTCTTTGCTTGTTCTTCTTCAATATAATGTCTTCTCAATTTCGATTTCGATTTCCATTGTGCATGTTGTTTGATTTTGCTGGTTTTTTTTGTTTCTGATGCATTCTTCGCTAGTTTCTTGTTTGCTTTATTCGATTCCAATTTTCATGGTGAATGTTTCTTTGATGTTTGATTTCTTTTTCTTCAAAAAAATAATTAAATTCTGGTTTTGATTTCTTATGCCGGGATTTGATTCTTGTTTCTGTTTGATTTCTTGTAATCATCTTCCTCCATGGCTAAAGCTAGAGCTTGATGTTGATTGCCATTGGTGGCTGTGGCTGTTCTGGGTAGAGGCCACATTTTTTTTTTTGACGAAGGGTTTATTTGTCATTTCATATTTAAAATAACATGTTAATTAAAAAAAATTATATCACACTTTCGTAGCCATATCAAATACACTTTTAAACCCTCTTCTACTTTTATCTCTATTTCCACTTCTAGTTTTACTTTCATCAAAATCTCTTCCACGTACCAAATAGGGTATTAGATGATAATGTAAAGCCGACTAGTAAAAAGTAACATAGATTTCTTAAATCAATGGCAGAGACATTTTTACACTCTTATAGGATTTTTATGGTCATTTTTGGACTCAAATAAATATTGCAATTACTTTAAGAATATATTTGCACCTTAACACTTTTTTATATGGCATGTATTCTTGAATACATTAATATATTTTTTTTATAACAATTTGAGAATATACCTTAGCTTGAAATGTACTAACTATTTGCATTAGAGAATTTAACAATCAATTTACAATGATCCTGTTGGGTTTTCTAATTATGTCATATCACAATCACAGTCATATTTTTCATATTCACAAACTAAATGAAAGAATCATAATCTAATGAAATTTACTTTCTACATAAAATAGAGCACAGCTAATCCACACTAGTAAATCTTTTTATCGTCCAATTAATTAAATTTTCTGTCAAATATTATAAGCTTAAAGTAAAGTTTAAATATACATACTTAACAATACGAGAAGAGAATTTCAGTTAGAATGGAATTAATTTTAGTGTGGTCCCTTCTCTTGTTTTAGGAAAATTTTGTGTATATATGTTCCAAGGATCTTTACTGAAAATAAAAAGTAAAGCGCCGTATGCATAATTATATTTCTTTTTGAAGGAAAAAAAAGAAAAGAAAAACCTCTCGCCGACATGTCAAGGGTTACTGAGCATTATACCCAAAAACACTAGTATTTGTATAAATAAAAAAGATTAACTTATGTTTTTTTTTTTTTGGTAAATAAGACAGATCAATTGAAAGTGATTCAGGTTCAGCTGCGATTCACATATCGCATATATCAACCAAATTTTTAAATTTACAAATTAATTGAAAAAATGATAAAAATTTGGTTTCTATCAAGTGAAAAACTCCATTTACAGTACACATGACAATGATACCTCTCGATCCATTGCTAGAAGTAACAAGACTAATAGAACTTTTAACAGTTATTACAAGTAATAATTGAGAGAATCAAAATCTAAACATCATTCGTCGGCTACAAACGAATCCATTTACAACCACTTTGATCGAATTCATAACTAAACTAACAGAACTTCCAATGGTGATTGCATGAAACGCAGGTAACATATGTAGTCATAGGTTCATCAGCACTCCGAGTCTGCATCTGGTGAAAGATGCTCTCTCTCTTCCCACATTTCCCACACTTGAACTGATCAGTTGTGGCTTTTGGTTTCTGTCCACGCTCACACTCAAACAAAGCTTTCCTTTTGATCGTCTCGTTCTCCTTCTTCCTCTTGTCACTAGCCATTTCTGCTGTTTTCATGTCCCCGAGCCGCTCCGGCGAGTATTCTCCGACCAGAACTCTTCTTCGGAAATCTGGGTTTTTCGGATCCTTGACGTTAAACATCAAGGACCTGTACTTGATCTTCCGAGCTCCATTAAGATGGCCCCAGTTCCGAAATAGCACAGACTCCACTGCAACAGAAACTCTAATAGGGTCACAAGTTTTAACTTGATCCTTGATTGCTTCATCAGCCTCCCCTGAAACCCTAGAGAATGCCTCATGAAGAATTTCCCTCATTTTGTCTCGCTTTTCATCGTTAGTTTTAATCATATTTTCCTGCTTTAAAGGAGAATCAGGGCTTGATGAGGATCCCTTCTTTAGGATTCCAGAAACTTGCTTCTCCTCATTCTTGGCTATGTTTGCGACAGAAACAGTTTTCTCGCTTGTAACCACATTGCAATCTTTTTCCTTTACATTTTCGGAGGTTGATGGCTCAATATTCCTATCAGTTTTCTCAGCCTTGGCAATGTCCACGACAGTCTTCTTAAGTTTAAGCCTTTTCACACGAGTCTTCCCAACCTTCTCAACTTCAACATTTTCTGCAGAAACAGTGCCGTTAGAATCTGCTTGTTCGGAGCTTGGTGTTCCATTCCCATCAGTTTTCTCAGGCTTTAGAACCTTCTAATTAACTTTTTCTTCGTCATTTTTGCTTATTTCCTTTATGATTATGACTTTCCATGTACCTATAAGGTCCATAGCGAAAGCCCGGATCTTCTTTCTGGGATGCTTTTTTAGAACTCTTAGATGTTTACCCACTTGGGTTGACGTCAGAATTTGATAATTGACGGGAAATTTCTTGAGCAGCTTCAACACATCAAGGCATCGATTTTCTTCGACTTCGCCGGTGGCTGAGGTCGCTGCCGCGTTTGCCGCCTTCGTCACTGCTTCATATAGTTGGATCAATTCTTTCTCCATCGTAGAATCCTAAAAGGGAATTTCAACTCCTTGTTAACTTTTCAATATATGAAAGTTATGTGAACATCCGTGAAGTTTTAAGGCTCGATCAATTTGGACTCCTTATCAAGGCTTGTATCTTAAACAAAAATCTAAGTTTGATTATGATGATTTATAGATATTATTTAAATTATTCTTATAAGTTAAATATTATTTATTAAAATATTTCTCGATCACCTTTTTCCTATGATAAGGGGATATATGGATTCTTGTATTTTGATTTGGCAAAGATGGAACTAGATTTTTTTTTCCTAAATAAACGAAGAGATAAATTTTAGATATAAAGATATATTAATCATTGAAGACTATCCTATACATAAAACACAGTTAACATTTGTTCGTTTTAATAGTAATTAGATTATTCATTCTTTATCTAAATATTTAATCTGCTACATATAATCTCAACCAGCTTTTGGTTTTACTAGACTTTCATAGACGTATGCTTTTGAGAGATATATCTGAGCCATAAATATGTAACTAGCAATCATCAAATTTGAATGATAAGTACTTTAATATGTAATAAATAATTTTTAAATCGTACTTCACAAATTTAATAAATGATTAAAAATAAATAAATTAAATTACCTTACTAATTCAAAATAATATGTTTAAAATCACATCTGCCTTTCATATTGAAGACCAAATATATGGCAAATGAACGACATGGCTTGTTATTTTTAAATAACATCGTTATAAAATTTTGGTTATATGGTATTACTGGATTAATTAAATTTTAAACATGCTATGTATATCATCAAGAACTACTTCTCATTGATCCCAAGTCATAATAAATTACTGGTGAAAAGATCAAAATGAAATTGAAATCTATATAATATAAACTTAAATATTTTCTAAACCTTGTACCTTGGTATTTCCTTTTCCGGAGTTTGATGTCCCATTCCAATGAGTTTTCTCAACGTTTACTTTCTTTTTTGGGCTTATTCCCTTGATGATTATGGCTTTCCATATCTCTACTATGTCCATAGCGAAGGTCTGGATCTTCTTTCTGGGATGCTTTGTTAGAACTCTTAGATGTTTACCTACCTGAGTTGCTACTAGAATTTCATAATTGACAGGAAATTTCTTGGGCATCTTGAACGCATCAAGGCATTGGCTTTCTTCGACCTCGCAGGCGGTTGAAGCCGCCGCTGCGTCTGCCGCCTTCTTCACTGCTCCAAACAGTTGAATCAATTCTTTCTCCATCGTACAACTGTAAAAGAGAATTTTTGACTTCTTATTGACTAATTTTTCTATATGAAGACTATATAGAGATCACTGAACTTATTTATAAGCCTCTGTCAATTTTGATTTATCAGGTTGCTATCTAAAACAAAATAATTCTAAGATATCTAAATTTGATTCGGATGATTTATAGATTTAATTTTGATTATTATTTTAGTTTCTATAGTATTTATTAAAATGTTTCTTAATGACCTTTTTTAATGAAAGGGGACATATGGTTTCTTGTATTTGGTTTTTGCAAAGAATATTTTATAGATAAGGGGCTTTATTATTTATCAAATTTTTCTTTGCCAGACAAAATATTATTTCTTCTCCTAAATGAATAATTTTCGGATTTAAAGATATTCATCATTGAAGACAATCACATGCATATAAGATATAGTTAATGTTTTTGAATTTTTAAGAAATTTTCGGATTTCATAAAATTATGATTAATGAATGTAAACAATTTTGTTCCTCACTGGACATTTGCACGTTTTAATGTTAATTAGATTAGATTTTCTATTTATCTAAATATTTTTTATAAAATGTTAACATTTTTTTTTTTTGGGTTTCATTAGACATTCATATGCGTATCGATTTAAAAGGTATGAGCGATAAATTTATAAAATATATTATGATAAATCTTATTTATCAATTTACTTTTTATCATGCTAAATCTTTAATTTATCTTTTAATAGTTTGTTTAACATTTAAATAATTTTCTGTTTAATAATTTTAAAACATTAACAACCTAATCAACTTTTCAACATATGTACGTTTAACTATACATATGCAGGTCTATATTAATTTATATTCTTGTAATATAATTGACAATAAATACATATACAGGTCTATAATAATTTATATTCATATAATATAATTGAAAATAGTAAATACATATATATATATATATGAGCTTGAAATATGTTTTCCACACATGTATGTATTTAAAAGGAAAAATTGCAAATAAAGATCCTCTAATATATAAAATAGCAATTAGGGACCTTGAATTTGAAAAATAGCTTCAGAGGACTTGGTCCCAAATTGCAAATATGAAATGCTGGTAGAATGTCCAAAATGCCCTTCTGTTTTTTCTCTTTCTTCATCTCCAGATCTTCTTCCCTTTCATTCTTTTTTTCCTCTCTTTCTTCATTCTTCTCTTTCATAATAGGAAGGAATCATTCTCAATATCCATCTCCCAATTTCTTTTGCCGTCTCCATTTTCATCTACTCCATCCTCACAAACCCACCTTCTAAAACTTTAATTGCATTCACCATCTCTCTCCCTAGATTCCTCTATCTTTCTCTCTCTCTCAACCTAGAAGTTGCTTTTCGCTGAAAACAAAAACCCAATGTCCATTCAATGCTTCTCGTAACTTTGATTATGAGCTGTAGGCAGTAACTAAAGGACATGATTCATTCACTCGATCGCGAGTAATAGTACGCCACCTAATGATATTAGGAACTAGGATACATCCTCACAAACCCACCTTCTATGGATAGCTGAGAAGTAGGAACTATTATATAAGATGAACTAATGATATTTATTCCGAATGGAAAATATACGCCATCTATTTACTATTTGAATGTAAATTGATTGGGAGCAACATTGTGATGAAATAAGAAGGGAGATTAGTCTTGATATCATTTTGATTCTCATTATAACTTTGTGCCCACCATATGGATGCTCCGGATTGAACCTCAATCTTCACAACATATATATAGTAACATTGTAGAGCTATTTAAATTCTCATTTCAACAAAGAAATTTAAAATTATATGAAAACCTTATTGAAACTTGTCATTGGCCTTACTTAACTTTTCATTGGCCTAACTGAACTTGTCATGAATCCTATATCAGAAGTGCTTGCTGTCAAAGAAATCTACAAATTCTCATTTCAACAGAGAAATTTAAAATTGTATGAAACCTCAGCGGAACTTGTCATTGGCCTTACTTAATTTGTCATTGGCCTAACTGAACTTGTTATGAATCCTATATGAGAAGTGCTTGCTGTCAAAGAAACCTGCAAATTCTCATTTCAACAGAGAAATTAATATTGTATGAAAATCTTATCGGAACTTGTCATTGGCCTAACTAAACTTGTCATGAATCCTACATCAGAAGTGCTTGCTGTCAAAGAAATCTGCAAATTCTTCTTTCAACAAAACAATTTAAAATTATTTGAAAACCTTATCGGAACTTGTCATTGGCCTTACTTAACTTGTCATTGGCCTAACTAAACTCGTCATGAATCCTATATCAGAAGTGCTTGCTGTCAAAGAAATCTGCAAATTCTCATTTCAACAGAACAATTTAAGATTGTATGAAAATCTTATCGGAACTTGTCATTGGCCTTACTTAACTTGTCATTGGCCTAACTAAACTTGTTATGAATCATATATCAGAAGTGCTTGCTGTCAAAGAAATCTGTAAATTCTCATTTCAACAGAACAATTTAAGATTGTATGAAAACCTTATCAGAACTTGTCATTAGCCTTACTTAACTTGTTATTTGCCAAGTTAAAATTGTATAAAAACCTTGTCAAAAGTGACAAGTTCACTATGGCAAATGACAAGTTGAGTTTGGCAAATGACAAGTTGCCATAAGGTTTTCATACAATTTCAAATTTCTCCGTCAAAATGACTGAATTTTCACATTGATTTACGAAGCAACAAATTCACTATGGCAAATAACAAGTTGAGTATGACAAATAACAAGTTCCCATAAGGTTTTCATACAATTTCAAATTTCTTTGTTGAAATTAAAATTTGCAGATTTCTGACAGCAACCACTTCTGATAAATAGTAAATGACAAGTTCAGTAAGGCCAATGACAAGTTCAGTAAGGCCAGTGACAAGTTCAATAAGATTTTCATACAATTTAAAATTTCTTTGTTGAAATTAAACTTTGCTGATTTCTGACAACAGCCACTTTTGATAAGCAGTAAATGACAAGTTTCGATAAGATTTTTATACAATTTTAAATTGTTCTGTTGAAATGAGAATTTGTAGATTTCTTGACAGTAAGCACTTCTGATATAGGATTCATGACAAGTTCAATAAGGCCAATGACATGTTAAGTAAGGCCAATAACAAGTTCTAATAAGATTTTCATATAATTTTAAATTGTTTTGTTGAATGAGAATTTGCAAATTTCTTTGATAGCAAGCACTTCTAATATAGGATTTATGACAAGTTCAGTTAGGCCAATGACAAGTTAAGCAAGGCCAATAACAAGTTCCGATAAGGTTTTCATACAATTTTAAATTGTTCTGTTGAAATGAGAATTTGCAGATTTCTTTGACAGCAAGCATTTCCGATATAGGATTCATGACAAGTTCAATTAGGCTAATGACAAGTTAAGTAAGGCCAATGACAAGTTCTGATAAGGTTTTTATACAATTTTAAATTGTTCTGTTGAAATGAGAATTTGCAAGTTTCTTTGACAGCAAGCACTTCTGATATAGGATTCATGACAAGTTTAGTTAGGCCAATGACAAGTTCTGATAAGGTTTTCATACAATTTTAAATTGTTCTATTGAAATGAGAATTTGTAGATTTCTTGACAACAAGCACTTCTGATATAGGATTCATGACAAGTTCACTTAGGTCAATGACAAGTTTTGATAAGATTTTCATACAATTTTAAATTTTTCTCTTGAAATGAGAAGTTGCATATTTCTTTAACAGCAAACACTTCTGCTATAGGATTCTTGATAAGTTCAGTTAGGCCAATAACAAGTTCTCATAAGGTTTTCATACAAGATGAAAAATGCACAACTCATGCTTTCTAGTCCATTACGTTACCCTTTTTGCATTGCCCTTGATTTCAATTGTTTATATATTTTCTTAAAAACAAAAAAATAGAAGGAATATAAAAGTTTAGTTTCACCACGCTCCAAAAGCTTCCCAACAAAATAAAGCTTATCATTGAACTCGCACATTGCCAATCATTTATGAATAAAGAGAACATAAACTCAAAGAAAAAAATCAAAGAATATTAAAGGGAAACCCTCTGTGTTTAGCTTCATTTTCTACTTACAAACTAATCAATGAATCAGGGGGAAGAACATAACAAAGAAGACAATATTCAAATCCCCCTCTTTGGGTATGGATTTAAGGAAGAGTGAACGAAAGATAATACACTTTCATCTCAAGCTATAATATATGGAGAGCATCCGATACAGAAAATGAAAACATTTCTTCCTACTTAGAAAGAGAAGAACAAAGAGAGAGAGGAAAAGAAGAACGAAAGGGAAGAAGATCTGGAGAGGAAGAAAGAAAAAACAAAAGGGCATTTTGGACATTCCACCATCATTTCATATTTGCAATTTGGGACCGGGTCCTCTGAAGCTATTTTCCAAATTTAGGATCCCTAATCACTATTTTATATATTGAGGGGTCTTTATTTGCAATTTTCCCTATTTAAAAGATTACTAAATCAATAAGTTTAAACAATTGATATTAAACATTTAAAATTATTGCAAAAACAAAAATTTAAGGTTATAATATTTATTAACTTTATAATATGATCAATATTAATCAATTTAGTAATATAATTAAAAAATTTTGAAAATATATATTAAAATTTTTTTGGGCAAAAGAAGTGGTTTTTTAACCGGAAGCAAAATAACTGTTTAAATCATTGTGGTATTGAAATCAAAGAGGGGCATTTTGGATGGAAATATATGTCAATTCTTTGATAAAACAGCCAGTTAGGTGGATGGAAGAGAAAAATTCATTTTAAAACCTAGTGAAAAACACAAATTTAAAATCAGGTCTCTAAATCTAAAAAAAATTTCCTAATCAAACCTTTCAAGCAAAATGAGATTTAATTATCCAAAAAACTGGGATTTTAGAATACAAATGAAATGATTTTACTAACCTCTGCGATATCCTCCATATGAAATCTGAGAGAGACATGCCGGGAAGGGTGAAGGGGTGAGAAAGCGGGAAAATAAGGAGCAGAGGTAAATGGTTTTCCATTTTCTTAAAATAACAAATTAAAGTACATGAGTAGCATGACATGTGAATTAAAATTATTTGAGGTGGAACATTTTTATTAAACAAAGTACATGAGTTAGTACTGGGAGAGTGCCTAAGAATTTCTCTAGTCCCTCACCTTGTCACACTGATAATCCACCTCCCACCAAGAAGTGGGCCTTTTCGGCCCTCACTAGTAGGCTCACAACTTGCAAATTAGCCTATATTTATTTTTATATTTTTGAATTTTATTTATTATTATATTCATATTATTATACATCATATCTCATTTGAAAAATTTAAAAAAAAATGCTTATATAATTAAGGTAAAAGTACATCTAGCACTTTAATCTTATTTTTTTAGTATCAGATGTAACATCCTGGATTAGGAATGCAAGGAATAACCTAGAATGGATAAACTATTGAGTCCCTATGAGTGGAACTTCCAAAAATGTAAAAAGAAAGTTAAAGGGTTTTTGGGAACTAAATTACAAATTGAGAAAGTTCTAAGGACTAATTAAAATGTAAATAAAGTTAAAGACTCTAGTAAAATCTCGAAATCCAATAGTAAGAAATGAAGATGAATGTGGACCAAAGACTATGTTAGAGGCCTTAATTAGATGAATTATAGGGTTAAGTTGAACTAGGAATAAATTTGTAATTTTATAAAGTTTCGGGTCAGAACGGACAAAGATGAAAATTATCCCCAAAAATTCTAGAAAAATCTCAAAAAATGGGAAATGGCATGTTAAGCCCTCTACGTGAAAAAAAATTATGAAAATGTCTTTCAATTGACTTTAAATGAATTTTAATGATTATGACTTATTTTGAGGTATACAATTAGATTGAATTATTTGAGCCATAAGGAGGCTCAGAAAATTAAGTAAAAATAGGAATTTATGAGTGAAGAGGCTACAAAAAATTATAAAATTAGTGTCATCCCCAGAAGGCCAACAAAATGGCTTTAAGAATATTTAAAAACCAATTATGCCATTTAAGGGCATTTTATAGGAAATTCAAAAAGAAATATCTACGGGTTGAAATATGGTCTAAGAAAATTTACAGATTTTTTTCAAAATTAGAGAAAGTTTATGGTATAAACGGATGAATTTTTAAAGCCTTGTATTGAATAAAATGCATCAGTCAAATATTAAATAATTTTGTCTCCTAAATAAGAAACAAAGAAATAAGATTGCATTATTAGAGCGCTAAGTTAGCATGCTAAGTCGCCAGAACATATTTATAATGCCACTATGTCATCTAATGAGTTGCTGGGAGATATGTATGAACAGTAGAAAAATCAGAATGCAATACAAATATGTTTTAGATAGCCCTCTGTCTACTCGATATAGCAAAATCTTTACTACGTGACTCAGTGAGGCTAAATAGTCTGTCAGTGTAACTAACTATTATCTTCTATGCTCTTCTAAGATGATGTCATATGTGAGCCAATTCATTCGTTAAAATTTTCAAGAAAGCAAGTGGAAAAAGAAAAGGGACCAATAAGAGGTGAATGACACTAGTAGTTTGGAAGCTTGTTAGAGAAGCTTTCCAATTCTCTTTTCCTCTCCTCTTTTATACCACATATAAGGCTTCTCATTGGTAGGAATATTGCAAGAAGACACTTGGCAAGTTACAAGAGACATGTGGCAAGATTATAAACTAGATGGCTTAACCATGAAACACATGACAAGGCATGATGTAAGATGTGTGATTTCATAACGAGTAAGTAATCTAGAATCCTAGACACATGGCTTGATCAAGATGGAAGACAAGAGGATAAGGGACACATGACAAAGAGATTAAATGAATGGCCAAGATTAAGCCACCCATTTACAAGATCAAGGGCCAAAATTTAAGCTTACTTATTATAAATACCCCTTACCCTCCTGTTTGTTTAAGCTTTTTAGTCAAGCATCCAAGAGCAAAGGGGAGGCCGAAAATGGAGGAGGAAAAGGGAGAAGAGAAAGAGCAAGGAAAACCATGCAAGATCAAGCTCCAAGATAAGGGGTGACTATGGTTTTTGATGTGGTTTAACTTGCTACTTGTCTTGTTGAGTTTGATTATGGTTTTGATGGTTTTTGAAAGCTTGAAACCCTTAGTAAAAAGGCTGCATAAAATTGATAAGTTAAGGGAAAGATAAAATTGATGTTAGGATAAAGTTTAAAGGCTTGAAAAGAATAAGAATCAAGTGGTTTTATGTTGAAATTAGTTGCATTTCATGATTGTGTTATTTAAGAGGAATATTTGGCCAAGGATGGTTCTTAGTGTTAGGGTTAGATTTTGATGATTTTGAAGTTTCCAATGAGTTTAGAATGAAAAATTGTGTAAGGTAAAAGTGAGAAAATAAGTTTGGAAGCATTAGAATTAAAAATGAAAATTTTGGATCCTAAGACCTTATGATTCGACCAACTTAAGAAACAGGGGAAGGAGTTGGATTTTTTAAATCCAAGCTCATATTTGGATTTCTTATGAAAAATTGAGTGTGAAATGGCCAAAAGAATGAATTTAGGAATCAAGATTAAGAAAGTGAAAAGTTAGGGTTAAAGAGGAATCAAACTTAAAAGTTAGAGTTGTTAATAGTTTTCATAGTCTTCGTGGATTGGCTATTATTGTTTATTGCGAATTTAGGGTCATGAGACATTAAGGAAAAAGAATAGCAAGATTGTTCAATCAATCTTGGTGGTTGGGATAAAAGGGAGCAAGAAAGAAAAGTTTAAAGATACAAGATAGTGAACTTACTTTTCTTGTATGCTTGTGTGTTGGTGTTCAATATGTTGTATGATGATATAAGATACAAATGAAAATATAATGCTCTGTTTCTTTTATATTTTCTATGGCCATGCATGTTAATGTAAAATATTGAGCATGGGAACATGTTATAAGTAAGCATGTACTAGATCAAGTAAGTATCTCATATACTTGCATCCATCTCGCATGCATTAATGGTAATGTTTACTCGAGATTCTCCCGAATCTCACCCTCATTTAACCAACCCTAATAGGTGTTAATGATCAACCAAGAAGATACAAGAAGTGGAGGCAAGGAAAAAGGGGAAAGAATTGAGGAAATGCATTATATTATATAGTGTAAATTGTATGCCAATGTATGTTATGAACATGCCTCTTAATATTATGTAATGTTAAATAATGATGATAGCATGTATAATTGGCTCTGATGATGTATGGGAATGGTTAGTGCATGGATGGAATAGTAACATGCTTGAAAGGAATAATTATGAATTATTAATATAAGCTAGAGGGATAGTTTATCTTTAAATGAGTCATGAAATTGTTACAGAATGAAAGTAAGGCAAACGAACGAATCTACCCATAAAATTTGGTGAGTATCTATAACACATCCTAAGATTTAATACAAATAGTATATCACTTAAATTAAATGTATGTACTAAACGTATCCCCTATTTGAGGTAAAGGCTATTAACTGTTAATGAGAAGGTCCAGCAAGGTCAATCCATTTCTTCCTTTGAGCCCCCATACTTAAAAGGCACATCTATCAATGCCCAAATGTGGGGGAAAAAAGAGGCTCAACTTTTTCAAATGTGAGCTCACAAAACCAAAACAAATATTACTTTCAATCTTAATGTAATAACTAGTATTAAAAAAATGAGTTTAATTATTTATAATAAAGGGAAAAGGCAAAAAAATACAATATTAATTTTATAATGCCCAAAACATCTGCTTAATTTAAGAAATCCTATGTTGGTCTCAAAAGACCAAATTGGGATTACCATGTTAAATAAAAAGACCAAATTGCCCTTCAATTTATTTATTGTTTTTAAAATACCAAATCCCCTATTGGCTGGCTGGTCACCAGAGCTCCGACAACCAGTCGACAATTGTTCACCGGAGCTCTGTCAGTCGGAAAATTTTTCTTTGAAAATTTTCACAACTTCAGTATAACAGTCAACAACTTTATAACGCTATTAACAACTTTGGTATAGCATTTAACAACAAGTTTTCTGGGAAATTCAATAAGGTTCGGCGGCCAGAAAAATTTGTTTTGAAAATTTTCACAACTTCAGTATAACAGTTAACAACTTTTGTGACGCTATTAACAACTTCAGTATAATAGTTAACAACAGGTTTTCTGGGAAATTTAACAAACTCCGGCAGCCAAAAAAATTATTTTGAAAATTTTCACAACCTCAATATAACGGTTAACAACTTTTGTAATGCTATTAACAATTTCAGTATAGTAGTTAACAACAGGTTTACTGGGAAATTCAACAAGCTTCAGTGGCCGGAAAATTTTTTTTTGAAAATTTTCACAACTTTAGTATAACGATTAACAACCTTTGTGACACTATTAACAACTTCAGTATAGCAGTTAACAATAGGTTTACTAAGAAATTCAACAAGCTTCGGTGGCCGGAAACAATTTTTTTGAAAATTTTTACAACTTCAGTATAACATTTAACAACTTTTGTGACGCTATTAACAACTTCAATATAACAGTTAACAACAGATTTTTCGGAAAATTCAACAATTGGTCGTCGAAGCTGTGGAGGCCAGAAACAATTTTTTTGAAAATTTTTACAACGTCAGTATTACGGTTAACAACTTTTGCAACGCTATTAACAATAGGTTTTTCAAGAAATTCAAAAAAAATAGCATTTTTACAATTTCAATAATACTGTTAACAAGTTCTGTAACTCTATTAACAACTTCAGTATAGTATTTAACATGTTTTCTTAAAAATTAAAAAAATGGCATTTTTACAACTTTAGCAACTACTTTTTTTTTTTGAAAATTTTTACAACTTCAATATAACAGTTAACAACTTTTGTAATGTTATTAACAACTTCAGTATAGCACTTAACAACAAGTTTTCCAAAAAAATTCAAAAAGTAGCATTTTTACAACTTCAGTAATGTCGTTAACAAGTTCCGTAATTCTATTAACAACTCCGGTATAGCATTTAACAATAGGTTTTGTTAAAATTCAAAAAAAATGGCATTTTTATAACTTTAACAACTACTTTTTTTAAAAAAAATTTACAACTTCAGTATAACGATTAACAACTTTTGTAACTCTATTAACAACTTCAGTATAGTGGTTAACAATAGGTTTTTGAGTTTGTTAACGGCATTACTGAAGTTGTAAAAATGCTACTTTTTGAATTTGCCGAAAAACCTGTTGTTAACTGCTATATTGAAGTTGTTAATAGAGTTACAAAAGTTGTTAACCGTTATACTGATGTTGTAAAAATTTTCAAAAAAATTGTTTCTGGCCTCCAAAGCTCCGGCAACCAATTGTTGAATTTTTCAAAAAACTTATTGTTAACTGCTATACTAAAGTTGTTAATAGCGTCATGAAAGTTGTTAACTGTTATACTGAAGTTGTGAAAATTTTCAAAAAAAAAATTTTCCCGCCACCGGGGCTTGTTGAACTTCCCAGAAAACCTGTTATTAACTGCTATACTGAAGTTGTTAGTAGCGTCACAAAAGTTGTTGACCGTTATACTAAAGTTGTGAAAATTTTCCAAAAAAATTTTTCCCGCCACCAGACCTTGTTGAATTTCCCAGAAAACCTATTGTTAACTGCTATACTAAAGTTGTCAATAGCGTTACAAAAATTGTTAACTGTTATACTAAAGTTGTGAAAATTTTCAAAAAAAAAAATTTCTGACCGACGTAGCTCCGGTGAACAATTGTTGGCCAGTCACAGGAGCTCCGGTGACTACCACTGCCAGAGCTCTGGTGACCGGCCGGCCAATAGAGAATTTGGTATTTTAAAAATAATAAATAAATTGAAGGGCAATTTGGTCTTTTTATTTAACATGATAATCCCAATTTGGTCTCTTGAAACCAAAATGGGATTTCTTAAATTGAGCAGATGTTTTGGGCATTATGAAATTAATATTGCATTTTTCTGTCTTTTTCCCTGTAACAAATGCACCTTGATTTCTTTAAATTGCCTTATTTAATAAAAATATTTTTAATATGTGCAATCAATAAGAAACTTTAATCACAAAAATTATAAATTTGAAAAGAAAAAAAAATTGATGCCTTAAATACATAGGTGAGAGGCTGAGAGCATCGGTGGGGTCGAGCACAGAGACAGTTGGCGCTAGGAGCCTTTTTTTTTTCTTTTAATACTTACATGGATGTTAACGAATGCCTATGAGTTTGTTATTTTGGGTAAAATTGATCCATTTTTAATATATTAGGGATAAAATTGTAATTTAAAATATTTTATAATATTAGACACATACAAAAAAAACTATTTTAAGGTGCTAAATACACCTTAACTTTTTATTTTTTTAAGGAAAAATTGTACTTTTAATCATCTAGCTTTATATTAGATTTCAATTTAATCTCTCAATTTTAAATGCTCACATAATATTCTTAACGATGATCTTTTGTTCCAATTATTTTTTTTAAAAAATAAATTAAATATGTCAGTATTTGAGAATATTTTGTTTATATTAAAATTTATAATGTCAATTTTTTTGGAGCAAACTAACAATATTAGGGTTAAAAAGCTAAAAAGATATTTTATAAAATTCAATGACAAAATTAAAAATTGGTATAAAATTAGATAATTAAATGTATATTTTTACTCTTTCTAAAAATATGAAATTCTAAGGTACTGTTTGGTATGAGAGAAATGAAGGGGAGGGAAGGGGAAGAAAATTTTTAATGAGCTTTATTTAAAAAATCGGAGAAGTGGGGTTTTGAAAGTTTAATAAAGAAAATGAGTAATATAAAAGAGTAATAAAAATTAAATAAAAACTTTTAATCCTACTTTATTAATTTTTTTAAATCGAGCATATTAAAAAAAATTTTCCCCTCCTTCATTTTCCCCCATATGAAACGGACCCTAAATTGTTGTAAAGTGAAGTATGAACCATAAAAAAATTTTTCAAAAAATTATTATTGGTTGATGAGCCGGTAGGACTAATAATAATTTACAACGTCAATAATAAATAATTGCAATTATTTTTCTTATATATAAATAACAATGTAAAAAATTTAAATTTTTTATTTTTTATACAAGCCAATGTGTTGTTTGTAAGTAGTTTTGGTTTATTGAACTTATGATATGCTTTTACATATGTTTAGAAATTATGTTGGTATATGTTGAGTAAAGTAGTCTAGTGGAACTCATGAAAATATGGATATAATATTTGGTTGAACTGTTGAGCATAGGACATGATTGGTGCGTATGTAGAGTCTCTTCCTACTATGTGATAAAGTTTAATTAATGCATAATAGTTGGCTCTTCTTTCATTCTCTTAAAGTAAGGGAGAGGCCCACGTGGTTTCTCTCCATCTTTTCATAGCGAGAGATAGGTCCTTATGACTTCTTCTGGTACCTCTTAATGAAGATATGCCTTCTTGGTTAATACCCCTATAAAATGCTTGTAGTCTATGGGATTGTATATATTTTTTTGCCAGAAGATTTTTTTTTTTCGACCAGCATTTTGCCAGAAGATTGAATACTCTTGATTGCATTATTCTCTTTTCGAATTAATATTTCAGATTTTATGTGTATTTGGAAATCGATAACCTTTGTCAATTTCCAAATACATATAAAATCTCAAACATTAAATCAAGAAAGGATTGCATATACTTGATTGCATTGTTCCCTTTTTGATTTAATATTTGAGATTATATATATAAGGAAATTGATATCTATCTTACTTGGTATCTCAAAAACACATATTAATATGAATGGCAAGCTGAAAATTTGGTTATTAAGACTTCTACCTCATCCTGTGATTTTTTATTATTTTCATGTGAGAGTTCTAGTTTTGGTACTTCAGAGAAGGCTTTAGAGGCTTAGTATATTGTCATAGATTGTATAGCCTTCATCTTTTTGTTTACGTGCTAATCGGTTATATATTGTCACCTATGGCTCATCCTTGTAGATTTTTGTAAATTAATATTTTTTATTATTGATAGTTTGATGGGAGTAGTGTTAAAAGTCCGGAGGCCTTTAAGACTATTGCATGCAACTCCCTTATTATGAACTAATGTTTTGTGTTAAATTAATAATAATTTAAAAGTTGGCAAAAATAATAATTTAAAAACTTGTCATATAGCGTAGTTAATGATATTAATAGAGTTGTAAACATTGTTATAAGAGTTAGTAAATATGTTACAAATGTTAAAAAAGTCTCAGTTTTAAAAACTGGAAAACATGTGATAAAAAGAAGCTTGTTAAAAAAGTTGTCAATCAAGTCACAAAGATTTGAATAATCCCATAAGGTTAGGCATCTACTCATTAATTTCTCCAGGTTTAAAAGCCTGTCATATAATATGGTTAATTATGTTAATGGGATTGTGAATATTGTTATAAGAGTTGATAATTGATAAAGCCCAATTTTATACATTTTATCCCACATTAATTTAGGATTTAAATGATAATTTTGAGCTTAATTAGATTTTTTATGCATAATTGGATTAATTGGTTGATTTTTGGATTTTGCATAAAAATTGAGATTTTGGATTAAAAATATAGATATTTTGTGATTTCCTATTTTGACTTAGAATTAATTTTTCTATTTCTTTGGAAATAAGTCTCATATTTTTAGAAAGACTATTTTTAGAAAGTTTTGCACTTTCTTGCCTAATTTTTGTGCATACCTAATATTTAATTTTTGATTATATTTGGATATAATCTACATTAATTGATGCACTTAAATTCTTGTAGGTCAAGAATTTGCATATGGGAAATCTAATAGTGCAAGATTGTTTCTTGGAATCTAAGCACAATCCAATGGCTAATATCAAGTGGGTCAATTAATTACTAATGGGCTTGAGTTTTGAATCCACAAAAATTTTCTTTTCTCCCATTAAAATATTTTCCTTATTTGAGAGCAAGGAATTCACGGCTGAGGATACACCTCTTTATTCTCCATTGATTGACGCACGGACCAGGATTTTTGAACGCCAAATCTCCTTCCCCTCATTCACGTCATTCACCCACCAATTTCAATCATTCCTCTCCTTTCTCATTGCACGGCCAAACTCCCATCTACATCTTATCATTCATGGTTATGGCATCTAATAACCTTGAAGGAGGAGACATTTTGATGGTAGCTTAAGCTTATGGGGAGGCAACTTGGGAGGAACATGGAGGAGACTAGAGCCTTGGGCTAGCATTTGAAGACCACAAGGGAGTGACGTTTCATTTATCTTTTTAATTCAAGGACTTGAAATTGTTTAGTTTTAAATGAGTTCAAGTTGTAATTTTGTTGAGACAATTTAGTTCTAGATTGTCAATTTTATTCTTGGATTAAATTGATATTTGGATCTTATTTGTGCCAAGATACTTGTTGGAATTTATGTTTAGAACCTTTGCATTGTTAATTGAATTTATAATTGAGTTTTCATTATGAGTTTAATTATCAATGTGGTTTGAATTGCAAAATTTGGGTTCTTTTGCCTCTTAATTGTTTAATTAAGTTGGTTAATTGTTTAGTTGTTTAACTGGATGATTTCAAATATAATTTCCAGAATTAATTTGAGATATCTTCATTGGTTTTAATAAGCTTAATTGACCAACCTTATACTGTTATGAGTTTTCTAATGGTTTAAGGGTTTTTGAGATTAAGGGTTCCCTTTATTTCAAGTAGGTAATTACGTTTATTAATTCCACTCTCTTATCACTTCCCTTTGGTTTAATTAACTGATTAAGGTTATGAAGGTTAAATCCATGCAAATCCTAAGTTGTCCCCTCTACCGTACCTGAAGAGAAATCTCTGATTCCCTTTGCTTTTTGATTAATTTTCTTTATTCATTATTTTTATTTTCCTTCAAAAAACCCCCCAAAAATTGCATTGCATTTATTTAGTTTAATTTAATTTTCATATAGATTTTAGGATATTTGCATTTTCCATTTAGAATTAGAATTTTGCATTTTAGTTTAGGTCCAATTTATTGCATTTTTTTATCACCTGAATTTTTACCTAAAGAAACCCATAACTTGCTCCTTGGAAGTAATGACCTAGGTCGACCCTAAACTAAAAATTAGTTGGGACCTAGTTTAATTGAGTGCTTTAACGACAGAGGCATCATCAATAATTGTATCACAAATATTGAAAAAAAAATTCAATTTAAAAACCTGAAAAACACTTAGTAAATGGCATTAATGATATCGAGAGATTTATTAAAAGAACTGTCAATTACATTACAAGTGTTGAAAAAATCTTATAAGATTAGGCACTCACTAATTTCTCTAAGTTTAAAAACCAGTCATATAATGTGACTAATGACAATAATGAAGATGTGAATGTTGTTATAAAAGTTGGCAACCATGTTATAGATGTTAAAAAAATCTCAGTTTAAAACTTGAAAAATAAATAATAATGGCATTAATAGAGTTGCAAGACTCATTAAAAAAAGTTATCAATAACGTTACAAAATTTTAAGAAAAATCGTTAAAAAAAATTGCCATCATCGACAAAGATTTGATAATCATTCAGCCAATAAAAATGACTTGAGTTTTTTTTTTTGGAAAAAAATTAAAGGGCAACAAATAAAAGGTAACACTGTAAATCCATCAACATTTTAAAATTTTAATTGAGTCATGATAATTTATTTGAAATTTTGCAAATTCAAGTGGCTTTTGGGATTTTTGAAATTCAAATGTTATTTTTGTGAAATTTTCCATTTTGAAAAATAAGTTATATTTGTTTACATACTTTAATTAATTTTTCTTTACTTAGTACGATTATTTGTATCTTGCAATACTGAGGAAATTGTAACCCTTATATGAAAACGTTGTCATGAGATCTTGCACTAATACTTTGATGGAAAAATACGGGTCATTAATATAAAAGTAGATAATTAATTTGGGAATATTAGGAAAATTAATTAAGCTGGTTATTTGTCATAAATTAATGTTGATCTTCCTAAGCTATCTTCTTCAATTATGTGCATTGGATTATTAGAATTATTCCTTAGTAGGAATTCTTTGTATTTTGGAGAAAGATAAGAGACAAAATAGATTTAGGTCATATATTTAAGACTAAATTTAACCCTCCAACCAATTCTTATATTAGAAACCGAAGGAGCTAATACTTTTCTTGTGAGCAAGTAGGTAAACATCTTAATGGAAAAAATATATTACTACTTCCTGTTGTTAATATAATGTAAAAGATAATTAAGAACTAAATTTGATTATAAATATAAGATTTAATTCATTTTGTTTTTTAAATTTATAATTCATTATCTAAAATATCCATTTTGATTACACATATCAAGGAGGTTTTCATCCAATGATAGTCAACTAGTCATGATTAAAATGATACTTTAAAAAAATCAACTTATATTTGTTATAAATAACTAAGTTAACTAACTTTCTTAATATATGCAAATTAGTTAGGTACTCCATCCTATTCTTAATATAAGCGCTAACTGAAAATTAGATTTAGTTCTAAAGATAAGAATTTAATCCATTTTGTATATCAAATTTATAATACTACTTACATCATTAATATATAAGAGCTAGTTTGACTTCCAATTTGATTATAAATATAAGACTCCAATTCACTTTGTCTCCCATATATTTTTTGAAATAATTCTTTTAGTAGTTGAGCATGTTAAATGTTTCATCAAATGGTATTCTTAATAATATACATTATGAACAAGAGTATTTTAAAAAATAATACATATTTATTATAAATAACTAAGTTAATTAATCTTATTAATTTATATAAATTTGTCAACTAGCTTTTATTTTAAGAATCAAATGTAATATTTTCTTTAAAATATCCATATTAATTTTAAAGGGTTTCCATCAACAGAGAGTTTTAATGCATATGATTAAAAAATATAGTTTAGAAAAGTCAAATTTTTTTAATTTTTATAAATTAATTATCTAGTTTTTATATTAAACTAAGAGGTAGTAGCTTTTATGTTTTTTTTGGGGGCCAAAGTAGCTTTTATTTTAATGTTAACAATCTAGAATATAGTCTTTAAAAAGAAAAAAAATAAAAATGTAATACACACACACAGCTCTCTCATGGTCCACAAATCTAAATCACTTACATTATAACATGAAATTAATTATTGCCAATCAGTCAGAAACATTTTAAGAAAATTAAAATAAAACCTCATATACAGTTTCTCCTCCTCTTATGAATCCCACTTTCCGCGGTCGACGCAGAAGCGAGCAAGAGTGTGTCCCCACCTTCGCGGGCCCCACCCTACCTTGCAATCCACTTCTCTACACGTGCACACGTGATCTCCTCTCCCCTACCCCCGCCCCCACCTCAAGTTGTTCCAGCTCCACAGTCGGCAAATCCTTCACTCACGTCATCAATGGCGAATCCATGGTCACGAGAAACCCATCAACTACCCCCTTTGGTCTGGGAAATTCTCTTCCTGAGGGAACCGTTTCTACATGCTTCTCATTTCCTCTTCGTTTTCCTCACTGCTTTGAACAGCTGGACTTGAGCTGAAGCTTCTCCTTATCGTGAATCTCTAATGAGAATTTTCTCAGCCTCTGGGTTGTGCTTGTGGTAGGAGCAACAGATGTTGAGCTCGGTGCCGGAATTTCGCTTCTTTCGGAGGTTTCAAGGACGGAGCAGTTGAACACCGAGGTATTGTTGTCGCTGCTTGGAACTGAACAGGGGCTACAATGTTCTCCATTAATGAAACAAAAGCCGATATAGGTCTCGCCGGAATGTTGATCAGAGGCGTAGCATTCACACGGGATGGCCAAAATCTGCGGCTGGCTTGTCGAAGTTCCGGCTATGGAATCCATCGGAGGGACTAAGAAGCACGTGCCCGCCGGAACGACGGCGTTTGACTGTATAGCCCACATGGGGACCAATCCTTGTGCTGACTGTACTTTTGCTTGTTGGGTATTAACTGTCGTGATGCTTGGCTTTGTCGTCACCGCCGTTGTTGATAGCGGGGCAAGGCCGACGGAAACCGAAACACCGTCGCTCAGCTCTGTGTACGAACTGTTCGTTGATCGCTTTTGCTTCTTCCTTTCAGGTGGGTCATCGGGTTCGGGCTTGTTTGCGGTGGGTGGTGGGGTGTGGTAGTTGGAATTTGAGGGTGCCGTTAACGGACATGGCTATGGCGGGAACGGTGCCGGTGCCAGTGGCCGCGATGATGGCTGGCTCCGCATGTTCGAGAAGCCATCGGATGGTTTCACCGTCAGACTTGTGACCCAATTCACGGGTCAACTGGAAGATCCGAGCGGCGCACGTTGCGGGCATTCGGATCCTCCGGCCTCGCCCCTCGACCTTCGTGTGACGATCCTTCGTCAAAGCCTTCTTTCGCGGCACGTGCACCGCCACTGGCATAACCTGCATCGCCTCCGGAGAGACCTCCTCGAAGCCGGCTCTTCTTTGGGTCCGTCTATCAGCGCCGTTGTGGGTTCTTCTTCTCCGCTGGCATAGCAACCACTGTGAAGCCTGAGATCAACGCTTCGTGGATCCTCCTTGAATTCGACAGCGTGTTTCTGAAGAGCAGCCATGTTTGAACGAAAAGAGAACCCAGAAGAATATATATGTCTAGAATCGGAAAACAAGGGAGAAGAATTCACGGTGGAAGTTTATGGAGGAAGAGAAGGAACTACGAACGAAGAAGAAAGGAGGGGGAAGCTCGAACAGCTTTAGAAGAAGCCAACGGCAAGTTTAAAGCGGAAGAACGAGGAGAAATCCTTCGAACTTATGTTATTCATATTTTATAAATACTAAAATTAAAGAGCATTAAAAAAAAATTTTTAAAAAAAATTAAACTAGTGAGGCTTATCATTTTTAAAGAAAAAATTAATCCTTAAATTCTTATAATTTTCCTTATGACGTAGTAATTCAGAATCAAAAGGGCTTTAGAATTAGTTTCTTAATACAACTTAGAAAAGGCTTTCTCTTTTTAAAACTCAAATATTTCCTTGCTTAGGCTGTTTGAAAAAATAACTCATATTCCTCCGATCCTAATATAAGATCCATTTAACTAGTTTGATTAGATTAAGGAAGTTAGATAAGTTAGTTAATTATAAGAAATATGACACATTTTTCTTAAAATACCATAATTGTCTTTGTTAATATCTCCTCCTTTTTGTGTTGATTATAGTTGAAGGAGTATCATATGAGTATTTAGAAAAAATTGATAAATAGAAGAAATGTGTCTTATATTTATGACTAAAACCAACTCAATAATTGAGTCCTATATAAGAATTGGAAACAAAAATATCATTATGATTGAAATTAGGGTAAGCTAACCAGTTCTATTTCTCAGGTACATCTACACATTATTTTTTTTTTATACATTCAATAGCTGATGTTATTATT
>NW_021635293.1:0-15128 GCF_004799145.2 Neltuma alba | reverse complement strand
AGACATGTGGCAAGATTATAAACTAGATGGCTTAACCATGAAACACAGACAAGGCATGATGTAAGATGTGTGATTTCATAACGAGTAAGTAATCTAGAATCCTAGACACATGGCTTGATCAAGATGGAAGACAAGAGGATAAGGGACACATGACAAAGAGATTAAATGAATGGCCAAGATTAAGCCACCCATTTACAAGATCAAGGGCCAAAATTTAAGCTTACTTATTATAAATACCCCTTACCCTCCTGTTTGTTTAAGCTTTTTAGTCAAGCATCCAAGAGCAAAGGGGAGGCCGAAATGGAGGAGGAAAAGGGAGAAGAGAAAGAGCAGGAAAACCATGCAAGATCAAGCTCCAAGATAAGGGGTGACTATGGTTTTTGATGTGGTTTAACTTGCTACTTGTCTTGTTGAGTTTGATTATGGTTTTGATGGTTTTTGAAAGCTTGAAACCCTTAGTAAAAAGGCTGCATAAAATTGATAAGTTAAGGGAAAGATAAAATTGATGTTAGGATAAAGTTTAAAGGCTTGAAAAGAATAAGAATCAAGTGGTTTATGTTGAAATTAGTTGCATTTCATGATTGTGTTATTAAGAGGAATATTTGGCCAAGGATGGTTCTTAGTGTTAGGGTTAGATTTTGATGATTTTGAAGTTTCCAATGAGTTTAGAATGAAAAATTGTGTAAGGTAAAAGTGAGAAAATAAGTTTGGAAGCATTAGAATTAAAAATGAAAATTTTGGATCCTAAGACCTTATGATTCGACCAACTTAAGAAACAGGGGAAGGAGTTGGATTTTTTAAATCCAAGCTCATATTTGGATTTCTTATGAAAAATTGAGTGTGAAATGGCCAAAAGAATGAATTTAGGAATCAAGATTAAGAAAGTGAAAAGTTAGGGTTAAAGAGGAATCAAACTTAAAAGTTAGAGTTGTTAATAGTTTTCATAGTCTTCGTGGATTGGCTATTATTGTTTATTGCGAATTTAGGGTCATGAGACATTAAGGAAAAGAATAGCAAGATTGTTCAATCAATCTTGGTGGTTGGGATAAAAGGGAGCAAGAAAGAAAAGTTTAAAGATACAAGATAGTGAACTTACTTTTCTTGTATGCTTGTGTGTTGGTGTTCAATATGTTGTATGATGATATAAGATACAAATGAAAATATAATGCTCTGTTTCTTTTATATTTTCTATGGCCATGCATGTTAATGTAAAATATTGAGCATGGGAACATGTTATAAGTAGCATGTACTAGATCAAGTAAGTATCTCATATACTTGCATCCATCTCGCATGCATTAATGGTAATGTTTACTCGAGATTCTCCCGAATCTCACCCTCATTTAACCAACCCTAATAGGTGTTAATGATCAACCAAGAAGATACAAGAAGTGGAGGCAAGGAAAAGGGGAAAGAATTGAGGAAATGCATTATATTATATAGTGTAAATTGTATGCCAATGTATGTTATGAACATGCCTCTTAATATTATGTAATGTTAAATAATGATGATAGCATGTATAATTGGCTCTGATGATGTATGGGAATGGTTAGTGCATGGATGGAATAGTAACATGCTTGAAAGGATTAATTATGAATTATTAATATAAGCTAGAGGGATAGTTTATCTTTAAATGAGTCATGAAATTGTTACAGAATGAAAGTAAGGCAAACGAACGAATCTACCCATAAAATTTGGTGAGTATCTATAACACATCCTAAGATTTAATACAAATAGTATATCACTTAAATTAAATGTATGTACTAAACGTATCCCCTATTTGAGGTAAAGGCTATTAACTGTTAATGAGAAGGTCCAGCAAGGTCAATCCATTTCTTCCTTTGAGCCCCCATACTTAAAAGGCACATCTATCAATGCCCAAATGTGGGGGAAAAAAGAGGCTCAACTTTTTCAAATGTGAGCTCACAAAACCAAAACAAATATTACTTTCAATCTTAATGTAATAACTAGTATTAAAAAAATGAGTTTAATTATTTATAATAAAGGGAAAAAGGCAAAAAAATACAATATTAATTTTATAATGCCCAAAACATCTGCTTAATTTAAGAAATCCTATGTTGGTCTCAAAAGACCAAATTGGGATTACCATGTTAAATAAAAAGACCAAATTGCCCTTCAATTTATTTATTGTTTTTAAAATACCAAATCCCCTATTGGCTGGCTGGTCACCAGAGCTCCGACAACCAGTCGACAATTGTTTACCGGAGCTCTGTCAGTCGGAAAATTTTTCTTTGAAAATTTTCACAACTTCAGTATAACAGTCAACAACTTTATAACGCTATTAACAACTTTGGTATAGCATTTAACAACAAGTTTTCTGGGAAATTCAATAAGGTTCGGCGGTCGGAAAAATTTGTTTTGAAAATTTTCACAACTTCAGTATAACAGTTAACAACTTTTGTGACGCTATTAACAACTTCAGTATATAGTTAACAACAGGTTTCTGGGAAATTTAACAAACTCCGGCAGCCAAAAAAATTTATTTTGAAAATTTTCACACCTCAATATAACGGTTAACAACTTTTGTAATGCTATTAACAATTTCAGTATAGTAGTTAACAACAGGTTTACTGAGAAATTCAACAAGCTTCAGTGGCCGGAAAATTTTTTTTTGAAAATTTTCACAACTTTAGTATAACGATTAACAACCTTTGTGACACTATTAACAACTTCAGTATAGCAGTTAACAATAGGTTTACTAAGAAATTCAACAAGCTTCGGTGGCCGGAAACAATTTTTTTGAAAATTTTTACAACTTCAGTATAACATTTAACAACTTTTGTGACGCTATTAACAACTTCAATATAACAGTTAACAACAGATTTTTCGGAAAAATTCAACAATTGGTCGTCGAAGCTGTGGAGGCCAGAAAACAATTTTTTTGAAAATTTTTACAACGTCAGTATTACGGTTAACAACTTTTGCAACGCTATTAACAATAGGTTTTTCAAGAAATTCAAAAAAAAATAGCATTTTTACAATTTCAATAATACTGTTAACAAGTTATGTAACTCTATTAACAACTTCAGTATAGTATTTAACATGTTTTCTTAAAAATAAAAAAAATGGCATTTTTACAACTTTAGCAACTACTTTTTTTTTTTGAAAATTTTTACAACTTCAATATAACAGTTAACAACTTTTGTAATGTTATTAACAACTTCAGTATAGCACTTAACAACAAGTTTTCCGAAAAAATTCAAAAAGTAGCATTTTTACAACTTAGTAATGTCGTTAACAAGTTCCGTAATTCTATTAACAACTCCGGTATAGCATTTAACAATAGGTTTTGTTAAAATTCAAAAAAAATGGCATTTTTATAACTTTAACAACTACTTTTTTTAAAAAAAATTTACAACTTCAGTATAACGATTAACAACTTTTGTAACTCTATTAACAACTTCAGTATAGTGGTTAACAATAGGTTTTTGAGTTTGTTAACGGCATTACTGAAGTTGTAAAAATGCTACTTTTTGAATTGCCGAAAAACCTGTTGTTAACTGCTATATTGAAGTTGTTAATAGAGTTACAAAAGTTGTTAACCATTATACTGATGTTGTAAAAATTTTCAAAAAAATTGTTTCTGGCCTCCAAAGCTCCGGCAACCAATTGTTGAATTTTCAAAAAACTTATTGTTAACTGCTATACTAAAGTTGTTAATAGCGTCATGAAAGTTGTTAACGTTATACTGAAGTTGTGAAATTTTAATTTTCCCGCCACCGGGGCTTGTTGAACTTCCCAGAAAACCTGTTATTAACTGCTATACTGAAGTTGTTAGTAGCGTCACAAAAGTTGTTGACCGTTATACTAAAGTTGTGAAAATTTTCCAAAAAAATTTTTCCCGCCACCAGACCTTGTTGAATTTCCCAGAAAACCTATTGTTAACTGCTATACTAAAGTTGTCAATAGCGTTACAAAAATTGTTAACTGTTATACTAAAGTTGTGAAAATTTTCAAAAAAAAAAATTTCTGACCGACGTAGCTCCAGTGAACAATTGTTGGCCAGTCACAGGAGCTCCGGTGACTACCACTGCCAGAGCTCTGGTGACCGGCCGGCCAATAGAGAATTTGGTATTTTAAAAATAATAAATAAATTGAAGGGCAATTTGGTCTTTTTATTTAACATGATAATCCCAATTTGGTCTCTTGAGACCAAAATGGGATTTCTTAAATTGAGCAGATGTTTTGGGTATTATGAAATTAATATTGCATTTTTCTGTCTTTTTCCCTGTAACAAATGCATCTTGATTTCTTTAAATTGCCTTATTTAATAAAAATATTTTTAATATGTGCAATCAATAAGAAACTTTAATCACAAAAATTATAAATTTGAAAAGAAAAAAAAATTGATGCCTTAAATACATAGGTGAGAGGCTGAGAGCATCGGTGGGGTCGAGCACAGAGATAGTTGGCGCTAGGAGCCTTTTTTTTTCTTTTAATACTTACATGGATGTTAACGAATGCCTATGAGTTTGTTATTTTGGGTAAAATTGATCCATTTTTAATATATTAGGGATAAAATTGTAATTTAAAATATTTTATAATATTAGACACATACAAAAAAAAACTATTTTAAGGTGCTAAATACACCTTAACTTTTTATTTTTTTAAGGAAAAATTGTACTTTTAATCATCTAGCTTTATATTAGATTTCAATTTAATCTCTCAATTTTAAATGCTCACATAATATTCTTAACGATGATCTTTTGTTCCAATTATTTTTAAAAAAAACATTAAATATGTCAGTATTTGAGAATATTTTGTTTATATTAAAATTTATAATGTCAATTTTTTTGGAGCAAACTAACAATATTAGGGTTAAAAAGCTAAAAAGATATTTTATAAAATTCAATGACAAAATTAAAAATTGGTATAAAATTAGATAATTAAATGTATATTTTTACTCTTTCTAAAAATATGAAATTCTAAGGTACTGTTTGGTATGAGAGAAATGAAGGGGAGGGAAGGGGAAGAAAATTTTTAATGAGCTTTATTTAAAAAATCGGAGAAGTGGGGTTTTGAAAGTTTAATAAAGAAAATGAGTAATATAAAAGAGTAATAAAAATTAAATAAAAACTTTTAATCCTACTTTATTAATTTTTTAAATCGAGCATATTAAAAAAAATTTCCCCTCCTTCATTTTCCCCCATATGAAACGGACCCTAAATTGTTGTAAAGTGAAGTATGAACCATAAAAAAATTTTTCAAAAAAATTATTATGGTTGATGAGCCGGTAGGACTAATAATAATTTACAACGTCAATAATAAATAATTGCAATTATTTTTCTTATATATAAATAACAATGTAAAAAATTTAAATTTTTTATTTTTTATACAAGCCAATGTGTTGTTTGTAAGTAGTTTTGGTTTATTGAACTTATGATATGCTTTTACATATGTTTAGAAATTATGTTGGTATATGTTGAGTAAAATAGTCTAGTGGAACTCATGAAAATATGGATATAATATTTGGTTGAACTGTTGAGCATAGGACATGATTGGTGCGTATGTAGAGTCTCTTCCTACTATGTGATAAAGTTTAATTAATGCATAATAGTTGGCTCTTCTTTCATTCTCTTAAAGTAAGGGAGAGGCCACGTGGTTTCTCTCCATCTTTTCATAGCGAGAGATAGGTCCTTATGACTTCTTCTGGTACCTCTTAATGAAGATATGCCTTCTTGGTTAATACCCCTATAAAATGCTTGTAGTCTATGGGATTGTATATATTTTTTTGCCAGAAGATTTTTTTTTTTCGACCAGCATTTTGCCAGAAGATTGAATACTCTTGATTGCATTATTCTCTTTTCGAATTAATATTTCAGATTTTATGTGTATTTGGAAATCGATAACCTTTGTCAATTTCCAAATACATATAAAATCTCAAACATTAAATCAAGAAAGGATTGCATATACTTGATTGCATTGTTCCCTTTTTGATTTAATATTTGAGATTATATATATAAGGAAATTGATATCTATCTTACTTGGTATCTCAAAAACACATATTAATATGAATGGCAAGCTGAAAATTTGGTTATTAAGACTTCTACCTCATCCTGTGATTTTTTATTATTTTCATGTGAGAGTTCTAGTTTTGGTACTTCAGAGAAGGCTTTAAAGGCTTAGTATATTGTCATAGATTGTATAGCCTTCATCTTTTGTTTACGTGCTAATCGGTTATATATTGTCACCTATGGCTCATCCTTGTAGATTTTGTAAATTAATATTTTTTATTATTGATAGTTTGATGGGAGTAGTGTTAAAAGTCCGGAGGCCTTTAAGACTATTGCATGCAACTCCCTTATTATGAACTAATGTTTGTGTTAAATTAATAATAATTTAAAAGTTGGCAAAAAATAATAATTTAAAAACTTGTCATATAGCGTAGTTAATGATATTAATAAAGTTGTAAATATTGTTATAAGAGTTAGTAAATATGTTACAAATGTTAAAAAAGTCTCAGTTTTAAAAACTGGAAAACATGTGATAAAAAGAAGCTTGTTAAAAAAAGTTGTCAATCAAGTCACAAATATTTGAATAATCCCATAAGGTTAGGCATCTACTCATTAATTTCTCCAGGTTTAAAAGCCTGTCATATAATATGGTTAATTATGTTAATGGGATTGTGAATATTGTTATAAGAGTTGATAATTGATAAAGCCCAATTTTTATACATTTTATCCCACATTAATTAGGATTTAAATGATAATTTTGAGCTTAATTAGATTTTTTATGCATAATTGGATTAATTGGTTGATTTTTGGATTTTGCATAAAAATTGAGATTTTGGATTAAAAATATAGATATTTTGTGATTTCCTATTTTGACTTGGAATTAATTTTTCTATTTCTTTGGAAATAAGTCTCATATTTTTAGAAAGACTATTTTTAGAAAGTTTTGCACTTTCTTGCCTAATTTTTGTGCATACCTAATATTTAATTTTTGATTATATTTGGATATAATCTACATTAATTGATGCACTTAAATTCTTGTAGGTCAAGAATTTGCATATGGGAAATCTAATAGTGCAAGATTGTTTCTTGGAATCTAAGCACAATCCAATGGCTAATATCAAGTGGGTCAATTAATTACTAATGGGCTTGAGTTTTGAATCACAAAAATTTTCTTTTCTCCCATTAAAATATTTTCCTTATTTGAGAGCAAGGAATTCACGGCTGAGGATACACCTCTTTATTCTCCATGATTGACGCACGGACCAGGATTTTTGAACGCCAAATCTCCTTCCCCTCATTCACGTCATTCACCCACCAATTTCAATCATTCCTCTCCTTTCTCATTGCACGGCCAAACTCCCATCTACATCTTATCATTCATGGCTATGGCATCTAATAACCTTGGAGGAGGAGACATTTTGATGGTAGCTTAAGCTTATGGGGAGGCAACTTGGGAGGAACATGGAGGAGACTAGAGCCTTGGGCTAGCATTTGAAGACCACAAGGGAGTGATGTTTCATTTATCTTTTTAATTCAAGGACTTGAAATTGTTTAGTTTTAAATGAGTTCAAGTTGTAATTTTGTTGAGACAATTTAGTTCTAGATTGTCAATTTTATTCTTGGATTAAATTGATATTTGGATCTTATTTGTGCCAAGATACTTGTTGGAATTTATGTTTAGAACCTTTGCATTGTTAATTGAATTTATAATTGAGTTTTCATTATGAGTTTAATTATCAATGTGGTTTGAATTGCAAAATTTGGGTTCTTTTGCCTCTTAATTGTTTAATTAAGTTGGTTAATTGTTTAGTTGTTTAACTGGATGATTTCAAATATAATTTCCAGAATTAATTTGAGATATCTTCATTGGTTTTAATAAGCTTAATTGACCAACCTTATACTGTTATGAGTTTTCTAATGGTTTAAGGGTTTTTGAGATTAAGGGTTCCCTTTATTTCAAGTAGGTAATTACGTTTATTAATTCCACTCTCTTATCACTTCCTTTGGTTTAATTAACTGATAAGGTTATGAAGGTTAAATCCATGCAAATCCTAAGTTGTCCCCTCTACCGTACCTGAAGAGAAATCTCTGATTCCCTTTGCTTTTGATTAATTTTCTTTATTCATTATTTTTATTTTCCTTCAAAAAACCCCCAAAAATTGCATTGCATTTATTTAGTTTAATTTAATTTTCATATAGATTTTAGGATATTTGCATTTTCCATTTAGAATTAGAATTTTGCATTTTAGTTTAGGTCCAATTTATTGCATTTTTTTATCACCTGAATTTTTACCTAAAGAAACCCATAACTTGCTCCTTGGAAGTAATGACCTAGGTCGACCCTAAACTAAAAATTAGTTGGGACCTAGTTTAATTGAGTGCTTTAACGACAGAGGCATCATCAATAATCGTATCACAAATATTGAAAAAAAAATTCAATTTAAAACCTGAAAAACACTTAGTAAATGGCATTAATGATATCGAGAGATTTATTAAAAGAACTGTCAATTACATTACAAGTGTTGAAAAAATCTTATAAGATTAGGCACTCACTAATTTCTCTAAGTTTAAAAACCAGTCATATAATGTGACTAATGACAATAATGAAGATGTGAATGTTGTTATAAAAGTTGGCAACCATGTTATAGATGTTAAAAAAATCTCAGTTTAAAACTTGAAAAATAAATAATAATGGCATTAATAGAGTTGCAAGACTCATTAAAAAAAGTTATCAATAACGTTACAAAATTTTAAGAAAAATCGTTAAAAAAAATTGCCATCATCGACAAAGATTTGATAATCATTCAGCCAATAAAAATGACTTGAGTTTTTTTTTTTGGAAAAAAATTAAAGGGCAACAAATAAAAGGTAACACTGTAAATCCATCAACATTTTAAAATTTTAATTATTTATTTGAAATTTTGCAAATTCAAGTGGCTTTTGGGATTTTTGAAATTCAAATGTTATTTTTGTGAAATTTTCCATTTTGAAAAATAAGTTATATTTGTTTACATACTTTAATTAATTTTTTCTTTACTTAGTACGATTATTTGTATCTTGCAATACTGAGGAAATTGTAACCCTTATATGAAAACGTTGTCATGAGATCTTGCACTAATACTTTGATGGAAAAATACGGGTCATTAATATAAAAGTAGATAATTAATTTGGGAATATTAGGAAAATTAATTAAGCTGGTTATTTGTCATAAATTAATGTTGATCTTCCTAAGCTATCTTCTTCAATTATGTGCATTGGATTATTAGAATTATTCCTTAGTAGGAATTCTTTGTATTTTGGATAAAGATAAGAGACAAAATAGATTTAGGTCATATATTTAAGACTAAATTTAACCCTCCAACCAATTCTTATATTAGAAACCGAAGGAGCTAATACTTTTCTTGTGAGCAAGTAGGTAAACATCTTAATGGAAAAATATATTACTACTTCCTGTTGTTAATATAATGTAAAAGATAATTAAGAACTAAATTTGATTATAAATATAAGATTTAATTCATTTTGTTTTTTAAATTTATAATTCATTATCTAAAATATCATTTTGATTACACATATCAAGGAGGTTTTCATCCAATGATAGTCAACTAGTCATGATTAAAATGATACTTTAAAAAATCAACTTATATTGTTATAAATAACTAAGTTAACTAACTTTCTTAATATATGCAAATTAGTTAGGTACTCCATCCTATTCTTAATATAAGCGCTAACTGAAAATTAGATTTAGTTCTAAATATAAGAATTTAATCCATTTTGTATATCAAATTTATAATACTACTTACCATCATTAATATATATAAGAGCTAGTTTGACTTCCAATTTGATTATAAATATAAGACTCCAATTCACTTTGTCTCCCATATATTTTTTTGAAATAATTCTTTTAGTAGTTGAGCATGTTAAATGTTTCATCAAATGGTATTCTTAATAATATACATTATGAATAAGAGTATTTTAAAAAATAATACATATTTATTATAAATAACTAAGTTAATTAATCTTATTAATTTATATAAATTTGTCAACTAGCTTTTATTTTAAGAATCAAATGTAATATTTTCTTTAAAATATCCATATTAATTTTAAAGGGTTTCCATCAACAAAGAGTTTTAATGCATATGATTAAAAAATATAGTTTAGAAAAGTCAAATTTTTTTAATTTTTGTAAATTAATTATCTAGTTTTTATATAAACTAAGAGGTAGTAGCTTTTATGTTTTTTTTTTGGGGGGCCAAAGTAGCTTTTATTTTAATTGTTAACAATCTAGAATATAGTCTTTAAAAAGAAAAAAAATAAAAATGTAATACACACACAGCTCTCTCATGGTCCACAAATCTAAATCACTTACATTATAACATGAAATTAATTTATTGCCAATCAGTCAGAAACATTTTAAGAAAATTAAAATAAAACCTCATATACAGTTTCTCCTCCTCTTACGAATCCCACTTTCCGCGGTCGACGCAGAAGCGAGCAAGAGTGTGTCCCCACCTTCGCGGGCCCCACCCTACCTTGCAATCCACTTCTCTACACGTGCACACGTGATCTCCTCTCCCCTACCCCCGCCCCCACCTCAAGTTGTTCCAGCTCCACAGTCGGCAAATCCTTCACTCACGTCATCAATGGCGAATTCCATGGTCACGAGAAACCCATCAACTACCCCCTTTGGTCTGGGAAATTCTCTTCCTGAGGGAACCGTTTCTACATGCTTCTCATTTCCTCTTCGTTTTCCTCACTGCTTTGAACAGCTGGACTTGAGCTGAAGCTTCTCCTTATCGTGAATCTCTAATGAGAATTTTCTCAGCCTCTGGGTTGTGCTTGTGGTAGGAGCAACAGATGTTGAGCTCGGTGCCGGAATCTTCGCTTCTTTCGGAGGTTTCAAGGACGGAGCAGTTGAACACCGAGGTATTGTTGTCGCTGCTTGGAACTGAACAGGGGCTACAATGTTCTCCATTAATGAAACAAAAGCCGATATAGGTCTCGCCGGAATGTTGATCAGAGGCGTAGCATTCACGGGGATGGCCAAAATCTGCGGCTGGCTTGTCGAAGTTCCGGCTATGGAATCCATCGGAGGGACTAAGAAGCACGTGCCCGCCGGAACGACGGCGTTTGACTGTATAGCCCACATGGGGACCAATCCTTGTGCTGACTGTACTTTTGCTTGTTGGGTATTAACTGTCGTGATGCTTGGCTTTGTCGTCACCGCCGTTGTTGATAGCGGGGCAAGGCCGACGGAAACCGAAACACCGTCGCTCAGCTCTGTGTACGAACTGTTCGTTGATCGCTTTTGCTTCTTCCTTTCAGGTGGGTCATCGGGTTCGGGCTTGTTGCGGGTGGATGGGGTAGTTGGAATTTTGAGGGTGCCGTTAACGGACATGGCTATGGCGGGAACGGTGCCGGTGCCAGTGGCCGCGATGATGGCTGGCTCCGCATGTTCGAGAAGCCATCGGATGGTTTCACCGTCAGACTTGTGACCCAATTCACGGGTCAACTGGAAGATCCGAGCGGCGCACGTTGCGGGCATTCGGATCCTCCGGCCTCGCCCCTCGACCTTCGTGTGACGATCCTTCGTCAAAGCCTTCTTTCGCGGCACGTGCACCGCCACTGGCATAACCTGCATCGCCTCCGGAGAGACCTCCTCCGAAGCCGGCTCTTCTTTGGGTCCGTCTATCAGCGCCGTTGTGGGTTCTTCTTCTCCGCTGGCATAGCAACCACTGTGAAGCCTGAGATCAACGCTTCGTGGATCCTCCTTGAATTCGACAGCGTGTTTCTGAAGAGCAGCCATGTTTGAACGAAAAGAGAACCCAGAAGAATATATATGTCTAGAATCGGAAAACAAGGGAGAAGAATTCACGGTGGAAGTTTATGGAGGAAGAGAAGGAACTACGAACGAAGAAAGGAGGGGGAAGCTCGAACAGCTTTAGAAGAAGCCAACGGCAAGTTTAAAGCGGAAGAACGAGGAGAAATCCTTCGAACTTATGTTATTCATATTTTATAAATACTAAAATTAAAGAGCATTAAAAAAAATTTTTTTAAAAAAATTAAACTAGTGAGGCTTATCATTTTTTAAAGAAAAAATTAATCCTTAAATTCTTATAATTTTCCTTATGACGTAGTAATTCAGAATCAAAAGGGCTTTAGAATTAGTTTCTTAATACAACTTAGAAAAGGCTTTCTCTTTTTAAAACTCAACATATTTCCTTGCTTAGGCTTTGAAAAAATAACTCATACTCCTCCGATCCTTAATATAAGATCCATTTAACTGGTTTGATTAAATTAAGGAAGTTAGGTAAGTTAGTTAATTATAAGAAATATGACACATTTTTCTTAAAATACCATAATTGTCTTTGTTAATATCTCTCTCCTTTTCTGTTTGATTATAGTTGAAGGAGTATCATATGAGTAATTTAGAAAAAATTGATAAATAGAAGAAATGGGTCTTATATTTATGACTAAAACCAACTCAATAATTGAGTCCTATATTAAGAATTGGAAAAATATCATTTATGATTGAAATTAGGGTAAGCTACCCAGTTCTATTTCTCAGGTACATCTAACATTATTTTTTTTTTATACATTCAATAGCTGATGTTATTATTATTTTTTTGGGGCCAACATTTGATTTTTTTTCTAATTCATCCAACACTTTAATTTTTAAGATATTTAATACACTAAAAATAATATTAAGGTGTTAGATGCTTAAAAAATAATATGAAAATGCTGAACACACTATAAAAAATCATAATATTAATTACATTTAAAAATAAAATTAGAATATCAGATGTAACTTTATCTTTAAAAAAATAAGATCTAAGGAAAAAAAGATAGTTTTCTGATAGAAAGAAAAGGGAGAAAAAGGAACAAAAGAGCGTTTGTAAGGTATGGCAGGTGGGGCCCGCATTCGGGTTGATGGAGTGGATTATTATACCACCTGCGGTTCTTTATACCTTATATGATTTTTATTTTGATATTTAATATAAGATCCTAATTTATTTTATTATAGTATTTCTAATAATAATAGTTTTAACTAATATACTTAATTAGTAAGAATATTTTAAGAAAGATAATATTTATTTATTATAAATAACTAATTTAATTTTTTTTAATTTATTTAAATTATTCAATTATTTTATATGTAGACAAAGAATATATATCATGAAGGAAATGGACGTGGAAGTTGCGGGAGCCATAGGAGACTCTTAACACGTGAGTGGTGTGGGTCCCCTTTGATTCCCATCTCAAGGTCCCCACCAGCACCAACGTTTGGAATTTTGAATTACTTTTAAGTCAACCTTGTAATATTCATAATTACATCGTTTTTACTTATTAGTTAAATTTTTTAGAAACTCTATGCAGCTATGTATATTGTAAATATATGAAATGATTTTTTTCAACAGCACCATATACTGACATGAATGGACGTTGTTGAGTATCTTTGAAGGACTGGATAAATGATTGAGATTAATTTAAAACTTAATTATATTCAATTAAGGATCTTTTGAAATAATAGGATGATTTTAAAAATATCAACTAATTTTTTTAATTTAAAGAAACTAATTAAAGATGATATGAAAAATTAGTAAGATTTTTTTTTTTTACTTATACCGACGTATTTTATTTGGTTAATAGCTCTTTCTTATTAAAAGGCGCATGTTATTCAACATAAGAAAACATATAGGCTTATAGGGCTAAAGTGCTGGATAAAACACCAAAACATTGACATGCGTTATGAAGCCTTTTCCCAGCACAGTAGGTGTAAGTGTGAATTGTCTTCTCCCGAACATTGGTCGTTGGCTTTAGTCCATAGCCATTTCTTAAATTCAAGAGAAAAAAGACATAAAAAATGTCTTCTGTTGACAAAGGAAAGAGTTAATAACATTTTCCTGCAAAAAGATGATGAGACAGCAGGAGATATAACCTCTTCTCTTGCCTTCTTTTTCTCATTTAAATTGATAAATCTTGTATTGGCAAGCTACTAGCCATGGGAGGCTTTGAATGGAGAGTTTTAGAACCTCATAATGAATTGAACATCATTCGAAGATATAAAGATTTACCTTAAATTTGTTGAATGACTTTTTCCAGACTTAAAATTGCCTTCATGTACCAAATAGTATTCATAAAAATTATAATTTTCTTGACTGGTGAGGAAAGTAAATAAATAGGAAAAATAACAAATTTACCTGTTAAATTTAAAATGACAATAAGTGATTTTGGTTGATTTTGATATGTCAAAACCATTATAAGAGTAGTCAAAGTTGTTATAAAAGTAGTAAGCATAATCTATTTATCTTTTCAAAATTTAACAGGTATTTTTTTTGTCATTTTTCAATAAATATCTTTGTATTATTCAGTAAAATATCTAATTATTTTTAAATAATACGCTATAATAAAAACATGTTATTTAAAAATTATAAATGTTCGATGGCGTGGCTAATTAATGCAGTCGGAATTTTCATCAAAGCGCATGCGCTTCACGTTTTTTTTTAAAAAAAAAATTATATTCCTCGAAACTTGAGCTCATCAGCGCGTGCGCATTTAATCTTTAATTTCATTTTGATTTTAAATGTTGACAAAAGACTCGTTAATACTAATACCTCCTATGCTTAATATAATACTTAGTTAATAATTTAAAAAAGATAAAAAAATAGTTAAGTTAATTATTTGTTATAAATATGTGTTTTTTTCTAAATTTTCTTATTAATCATGTATATTAGCTAGAATTATTATTTGAAACCTTTAATATGTGAAATTATTACAAGGACTACTTAAAAAAAGGAATAAATAAGAAAAACAAAATGGATTGGGATTTTATATTAAGAATCAGATTAAAAATCAAGCTCTTATATTAAGGACCAGAGGTAATAATATATTAATAATAAAAATTATCACTTGAAATTTATGATGTTAGAGAACTGAAATGCAAGATTAAAAGCCAAATTAAAATCTTAAATAAAACTAAGACACTAAATGTAATATTTTTGACATAAACTAAATTAAAAGTCTTTTTGAATTCAGTCGAGCTACGCCCTAACGAGCCTGGCCTCTATGGGTTTAATCCATTAGGACTCATATCTAAAAACTTTGTTTCCTTGATTTCTCATTCTTGTGACCCTAAGGGTATGTTTGGCTCAATGAGAG